>NC_083440.1:32991770-33209720 GCF_020745735.1 Hemiscyllium ocellatum | reverse complement strand
CGATCTTCCTTCATTCATTCAATGGTCAAGCTTATCGCTTTCACTCAATGAAACAAGCTGCATTCATTGAATCATGGCATCAAACTACAATCACTGATTCAATGAATCAAACCTTATTTCTTGTTTCAATGGAACAAACCTAACTCACACAGTTAGTGATTCAAACTGCACACTTTCATTCAATGAAATAGGCTGCACTTGTCAATTCAATGAGGAGAGTTATTCTCATTCGTTCAATGTCACAGGCTTCACACATTGTCTCAATCAAACTGTACAAATTCAATCCATGAACTAAACTGCACTTGTTAATTTAATGAGTATAGAGCTTCTCTCATTCATTCAAAGTGACAAGAACAACGCTTTCATTCAATTATACAAACTGCATTCATTAAATCATGAATTGATTTAATGAATGCAGTTTGTATAATTGAATGAAAGCAGTTTGTATAATTGTATAATTGATTGAATTGATTCAATCAAAGAAACGGCAAACATTTCCTCCATGGAGGAAACTGCACGTGTTCGTTCAATGAGTAGAACTTTTCTTTTTCATTCAATACCTCGAGCTTAACGCTTTAATTCTATGAATCAAGCTGCATTCATTCTTTGATTCATATTTCAATCATTGATTCAAAGAATCAAATGGAATTCATTGATTTAAGTGTACTAACATCACTTTATTTATGGAGTGAATTTAACTGCGTTCATTCTATTAATGAATCAAACTGCAAACATTCATTCGATGAGAAACATGGCAAGTCCTGTTCCAATGAATCTAGCTTTTGCCATTCATTCAATGTAGGAAACTGCACGCGTTCATTGAATGATACAAACTGCATGCGTTCATTAAATGAAACAGACTTCACTTGTTCATTTAATATAAACAGCTTTTCTCGTTGACTCAAGCTTTACACTTTCATTCAATGAAAGCAACTGCATTCATTCAATCATTGATTCAAACTGCCATCCTTTAGTCAATGAATCAATCAGTATCAATCGACACATTAAAATAAATCACGTTTCCTTCGTGAACAAAACAGAAAACCTGTATTCAATGAAATACAATGCACGTCTTAATTCAATGAGTGGAGCACCGGCCATTCATTCAATACCACGAGCAAAACGCATTCATTCAATGAAACGAACTGCACGCATTCAATACAGACTGCAGGTCTAAATTCAATTTTTAGATCTTCGTTCATTCATTCAATGGGTCAAGCTTATCGCTTTCACTCAATGAAACAAGCTGCATTCATTGAATCATGGCATAAAACTACAATCACTGATTCAATGAATCAAACCTTATTTCTTGTTTCAATGGAACAAACCTAACTCACACAGTTAGTGATTCAAACTGCACACTTTCATTCAATGAAATAGGCTGCAATTGTCAATCCAATGAGTTGAGTTACTCTCATTCGTTCAATGTCACAAGCTTCACACATTGTCTCAATCAAATTGCACACATTCAATCCATAAACCAAACTGCACCTGTTAATTCAATGAGTATGGAGCTCCTCTCATTCATTCAAAGTGTCAAGCACAATGCTTTCATTCAATTATACAAACTGCATTCATTAAATCATTGAATTGATTCAATGAATCACACCATATTCCTTGTTTCAATCGAACAAACATTTGTTGATTCAAATTTTTAGTAAGTCCTACTGCACTCGTTCTTTCAATGAAACAGACTGCACATGTAGAGGTACTCTCGTTGGATCAATGCCTCAAACTTAACGCATTGATTCAATCAAACATATTGAACGAATTTAGCCCATGAAGCAAACATTGAATGAAAAGAAAAGTTCTACTCATTGAACGAACACGTCCAGTTTCCTCCGTGGAGCAAATGTTTTGCTGTTTCTTTGAATGAATCAATGCGTTAGGCTTGTGTCATTAAACGAATGAGAGAACCTTTACTGATTTCACTCTGTTCCATTGAATGAACAAGTGCAGGAGGATTCACTGAATAAGTCAGTTACGTTTGTTCCATTGAAACAAGGATTGTGGTTTGGTTCGTTGAATGAATGATTGCATTTTGATTCAATTATTCAATGAATGCAGTTTGTTTCATTCAATGAAAACGGTGAGCTTGACATATTGAATGAATCAGAGAAGCTCTTCTATTTGAATTAAGGCGGCCAGTTTTGTTCATGGAGTGAAGGTGCGCAGTTTGACAGAGACAACGCGTGAAACCTGTGGCTTGGAATGAATGAGAGTAGCTCATTGACAAGTGCAGCTTCTTTCATTGAATGAATGGGTGCAGTGTGCATTGAATGAACGCGACATTGAATGAGTGAGAGTATCTGTATTCATTGAATTGACAAGTGTTGTTTGCTTCATGGTCTAAATTTGTTCAATATGTTTGATTGAATCAATGCGTTAAGTTTGAGGCATTGATCCAACGAGAGTACCTCTACATGTTCAGTCTGTTTCATTGAAAGAACGAGTGCAGTAGACTCACTAAAAATTTGAATCAACAAATGTTTGTTCGATTGAAACAAGGAATATGGTGTGATTCATTGAATCAATTCAATGATTTAATGAATGCAGTTTGTATATTTGAATGAAAGCGTTGTGCTTGACACTTTAAATGAATGAGAGAAGCTCTATACTTAACAGGTGCAGTTTGGTTCATGGATTGAATGTGTGCTGCATTCATTGAATCTTTGCATCAAACTACAATCACTGATTCCATGAATCAAACCTTATGTCTTGTTTCAATGGAACAAACCTAACTCACACAGTTAGTGATTCAAACTGCACACTTTCATTCAATGAAATAGGCTGCACTTGTCAATTCAATGAGTAGAGTTATTCTCATTCGTTCAATGTCACAGGCTTCACACATTGCCTCAATCAAACTGCACACATTCAATCCATGAACTAAACTGCACCTGTTAATTTAATGAGTATAGAGCTTCTCTCATTCATTCAAAGTGACAAGCACAACGCTTTCATTCAATTATACAAACTGCATTCATTAAATCATGAATTGATTCAACGAATCAAACCTCTTTCCTTGTTTCAATCGAACAAACGTAATTGACTTATTGAGTGAATCCTCCTGCACTCGGTCATTCAATGCAATAGACTGCAATCAGTAAAGGTTCACTCATTCGTTTAATGACACAAGCCTAACGCATTGATTCAATCAAAGAAACGGCAAACATTTCCTCCATGGAGGAAACTGCACGTGTTCGTTCAATGAGTAGAACTTTTCTTTTTCATTCAATACCTCGAGCATAACGCTTGAATTCTATGAATCAAGCTGCATTCATTCTTTGATTCATATTTCAATCATTGATTCAAAGAATCAAATGGAATTCATTGATTTAAGTGTACTAACATCACTTTATTTATGGAGTGAATTTAACTGCGTTCATTCTATTAATGAATCAAACTGCAAACATTCATTCGATGAGAAACATGGCAAGTCCTGTTCCAATGAATCTAGCTATTGCCATTCATTCAATGAAGGAAACTGCACGCGTTCATTGAATGATACAAACTGCATGCGTTCATTAAATGAAACAGACTTCACTTGTTCATTTAATATAAACAGCTTTTCTCGTTGACTCAAGCTTTACACTTTCATTCAATGAAAGCAACTGCATTCATTCAATCATTGATTCAAACTGCCATCCTTTAGTCAATGAATCAATCAGTATCAATCGACACATTAAAATAAATCACGTTTCCTTCGTGAACAAAACAGAAAACCTGTATTCAATGAAATACACTGCACGTCTTAATTCAATGAGTGGAGCACCGGCCATTCATTCAATACCACGAGCAAAACGCATTCATTCAATGAAACGAACTGCACGCATTCAACACAGACTGCAGGTCTAAATTCAATTTTTAGATCTTCGTTCATTCATTCAATGTGTCAAGCTTATCGCTTTCACTCAATGAAACAAGCTGCATTCATTGAATCATGGCATCAAACTACAATCACTGATTCAATGAATCAAACCTTATTTCTTGTTTCAATGGAACAAACCTAACTCACACAGTTAGTGATTCAAACTGCACACTTTCATTCAATGAAATAGGCTGCAATTGTCAATCCAATGAGTTGAGTTACTCTCATTCGTTCAATGTCACAAGCTTCACACATTGTCTCAATCAAATTGCACACATTCAATCCATAAACCAAACTGCACCTGTTAATTCAATGAGTATGGAGCTCCTCTCATTCATTCAAAGTGTCAAGCACAATGCTTTCATTCAATTATACAAACTGCATTCATTAAATCATTGAATTGATTCAATGAATCACACCATATTCCTTGTTTCAATCGAACAAACATTTGTTGATTCAAATTTTTAGTAAGTCCTACTGCACTCGTTCTTTCAATGAAACAGACTGCACATGTAGAGGTATTCTCGTTGGATCAATGCCTCAAACTTAACGCATTGATTCAATCAAACATATTGAACAAATTTAGCCCATGAAGCAAACATTGAATGAAAAAGAAAAGTTCTACTCATTGAACGAACACGTCCAGTTTCCTCCGTGGAGCAAATGTTTTGCTGTTTCTATGAATGAATCAATGCGTTAGGCTTGTGTCATTAAACGAATGAGAGAACCTTTACTGATTTCACTCTGTTCCATTGAATGAACAAGTGCAGGAGGATTCACTGAATAAGTCAGTTACGTTTGTTCCATTGAAACAAGGATTGTGGTTTGGTTCGTTGAATGAATGATTGCATTTTGATTCAATTATTCAATGAATGCAGTTTGTTTCATTCAATGAAAACGGTGAGCTTGACATATTGAATGAATCAGAGAAGCTCTTCTATTTGAATTAAGGCGGCCAGTTTGGTTCATGGAGTGAAGGTGCGCAGTTTGACAGAGACAACGCGTGAAACCTATGGCTTGGAATGAATGAGAGTAGCTCATTGACAAGTGCAGCTTCTTTCATTGAATGAATGGGTGCAGTGTGCATTGAATGAACGCGACATTGAATGAGTGAGAGTATCTGTATTCATTGAATTGACAAGTGTTGTTTGCTTCATGGGCTAAATTTGTTCAATATGTTTGATTGAATCAATGCGTTAAGTTTGAGGCATTGATCCAACGAGAGTACCTCTACATGTGCAGTCTGTTTCATTGAAAGAACGAGTGCAGTAGACTCACTAAAAATTTGAATCAACAAATGTTTGTTCGATTGAAACAAGGAATATGGTGTGATTCATTGAATCAATTCAATGATTTAATGAATGCAGTTTGTATATTTGAATGAAAGCGTTGTGCTTGACACTTTAAATGAATGAGAGAAGCTCTATACTTAACAGGTGCAGTTTGGTTCATGGATTGAATGTGTGCTGCATTCATTGAATCTTTGCATCAAACTACAATCACTGATTCCATGAATCAAATCTTATTTCTTGTTTCAATGGAACAAACCTAACTCACACAGTTAGTGATTCAAACTGCACACTTTCATTCAATGAAATAGGCTGCACTTGTCAATTCAATGAGTAGAGTTATTCTCATTCGTTCAATGTCACAGGCTTCACACATTGCCTCAATCAAACTGCACACATTCAATCCATGAACTAAACTGCACCTGTTAATTTAATGAGTATAGAGCTTCTCTCATTCATTCAAAGTGACAAGCACAACGCTTTCATTCAATTATACAAACTGCATTCATTAAATCATGAATTGATTCAACGAATCAAACCTCTTTCCTTGTTTCAATCGAACAAACGTAATTGACTTATTGAGTGAATCCTCCTGCACTCGGTCATTCAATGCAATAGACTGCAATCAGTAAAGGTTCACTCATTCGTTTAATGACACAAGCCTAACGCATTGATTCAATCAAAGAAACGGCAAACATTTCCTCCATGGAGGAAACTGCACGTGTTCGTTCAATGAGTAGAACTTTTCTTTTTCATTCAATACCTCGAGCTTAACGCTTTAATTCTATGAATCAAGCTGCATTCATTCTTTGATTCATATTTCAATCATTGATTCAAAGAATCAAATGGAATTCATTGATTTAAGTGTACTAACATCACTTTATTTATGGAGTGAATTTAACTGCGTTCATTCTATTAATGAATCAAACTGCAAACATTCATTCGATGAGAAATATGGCAAGTCCTGTTCCAATGAATCTAGCTTTTGCCATTCATTCAATGAAGGAAACTGCACGCGTTCATTGAATGATACAAACTGCATGCGTTCATTAAATGAAACAGACTTCACTTGTTCAATTAATATAAACAGCTTTTCTCGTTGACTCAAGCTTTACACTTTCATTCAATGAAAGCAACTGCATTCATTCAATCATTGATTCAAACTGCCATCCTTTAGTCAATGAATCAATCAGTATCAATCGATACAATAAAATAAATCACGTTTCCTTCGTGAACCAAACAGAAAACCTGTATTCAATGAAATACACTGCACGTCTAAATTCAATGAGTGGTGCACCGGCCATTCATTCAATACCACGAGCAAAACGCATTCATTCAATGAAACGAACTGCACGCATTCAATACAGACTGCAGGTCTAAATTCAATTTTTCGATCTTCCTTCATTCATTCAATGGTCAAGCTTATCGCTTTCACTCAATGAAACAAGCTGCATTCATTGAATCATGGCATCAAACTACAATCACTGATTCAATGAATCAAACCTTATTTCTTGTTTCAATGGAACAAACCTAACTCACACAGTTAGTGATTCAAACTGCACACTTTCATTCAATGAAATAGGCTGCACTTGTCAATTCAATGAGGAGAGTTATTCTCATTCGTTCAATGTCACAGGCTTCACACATTGTCTCAATCAAACTGTACAAATTCAATCCATGAACTAAACTGCACTTGTTAATTTAATGAGTATAGAGCTTCTCTCATTCATTCAAAGTGACAAGAACAACGCTTTCATTCAATTATACAAACTGCATTCATTAAATCATGAATTGATTTAATGAATGCAGTTTGTATAATTGAATGAAAGCAGTTTGTATAATTGTATAATTGATTGAATTGATTCAATCAAAGAAACGGCAAACATTTCCTCCATGGAGGAAACTGCACGTGTTCGTTCAATGAGTAGAACTTTTCTTTTTCATTCAATACCTCGAGCTTAACGCTTTAATTCTATGAATCAAGCTGCATTCATTCTTTGATTCATATTTCAATCATTGATTCAAAGAATCAAATGGAATTCATTGATTTAAGTGTACTAACATCACTTTATTTATGGAGTGAATTTAACTGCGTTCATTCTATTAATGAATCAAACTGCAAACATTCATTCGATGAGAAACATGGCAAGTCCTGTTCCAATGAATCTAGCTTTTGCCATTCATTCAATGTAGGAAACTGCACGCGTTCATTGAATGATACAAACTGCATGCGTTCATTAAATGAAACAGACTTCACTTGTTCATTTAATATAAACAGCTTTTCTCGTTGACTCAAGCTTTACACTTTCATTCAATGAAAGCAACTGCATTCATTCAATCATTGATTCAAACTGCCATCCTTTAGTCAATGAATCAATCAGTATCAATCGACACATTAAAATAAATCACGTTTCCTTCGTGAACAAAACAGAAAACCTGTATTCAATGAAATACAATGCACGTCTTAATTCAATGAGTGGAGCACCGGCCATTCATTCAATACCACGAGCAAAACGCATTCATTCAATGAAACGAACTGCACGCATTCAATACAGACTGCAGGTCTAAATTCAATTTTTAGATCTTCGTTCATTCATTCAATGGGTCAAGCTTATCGCTTTCACTCAATGAAACAAGCTGCATTCATTGAATCATGGCATAAAACTACAATCACTGATTCAATGAATCAAACCTTATTTCTTGTTTCAATGGAACAAACCTAACTCACACAGTTAGTGATTCAAACTGCACACTTTCATTCAATGAAATAGGCTGCAATTGTCAATCCAATGAGTTGAGTTACTCTCATTCGTTCAATGTCACAAGCTTCACACATTGTCTCAATCAAATTGCACACATTCAATCCATAAACCAAACTGCACCTGTTAATTCAATGAGTATGGAGCTCCTCTCATTCATTCAAAGTGTCAAGCACAATGCTTTCATTCAATTATACAAACTGCATTCATTAAATCATTGAATTGATTCAATGAATCACACCATATTCCTTGTTTCAATCGAACAAACATTTGTTGATTCAAATTTTTAGTAAGTCCTACTGCACTCGTTCTTTCAATGAAACAGACTGCACATGTAGAGGTACTCTCGTTGGATCAATGCCTCAAACTTAACGCATTGATTCAATCAAACATATTGAACGAATTTAGCCCATGAAGCAAACATTGAATGAAAAAGAAAAGTTCTACTCATTGAACGAACACGTCCAGTTTCCTCCGTGGAGCAAATGTTTTGCTGTTTCTTTGAATGAATCAATGCGTTAGGCTTGTGTCATTAAACGAATGAGAGAACCTTTACTGATTTCACTCTGTTCCATTGAATGAACAAGTGCAGGAGGATTCACTGAATAAGTCAGTTACGTTTGTTCCATTGAAACAAGGATTGTGGTTTGGTTCGTTGAATGAATGATTGCATTTTGATTCAATTATTCAATGAATGCAGTTTGTTTCATTCAATGAAAACGGTGAGCTTGACATATTGAATGAATCAGAGAAGCTCTTCTATTTGAATTAAGGCGGCCAGTTTTGTTCATGGAGTGAAGGTGCGCAGTTTGACAGAGACAACGCGTGAAACCTGTGGCTTGGAATGAATGAGAGTAGCTCATTGACAAGTGCAGCTTCTTTCATTGAATGAATGGGTGCAGTGTGCATTGAATGAACGCGACATTGAATGAGTGAGAGTATCTGTATTCATTGAATTGACAAGTGTTGTTTGCTTCATGGTCTAAATTTGTTCAATATGTTTGATTGAATCAATGCGTTAAGTTTGAGGCATTGATCCAACGAGAGTACCTCTACATGTTCAGTCTGTTTCATTGAAAGAACGAGTGCAGTAGACTCACTAAAAATTTGAATCAACAAATGTTTGTTCGATTGAAACAAGGAATATGGTGTGATTCATTGAATCAATTCAATGATTTAATGAATGCAGTTTGTATATTTGAATGAAAGCGTTGTGCTTGACACTTTAAATGAATGAGAGAAGCTCTATACTTAACAGGTGCAGTTTGGTTCATGGATTGAATGTGTGCTGCATTCATTGAATCTTTGCATCAAACTACAATCACTGATTCCATGAATCAAACCTTATGTCTTGTTTCAATGGAACAAACCTAACTCACACAGTTAGTGATTCAAACTGCACACTTTCATTCAATGAAATAGGCTGCACTTGTCAATTCAATGAGTAGAGTTATTCTCATTCGTTCAATGTCACAGGCTTCACACATTGCCTCAATCAAACTGCACACATTCAATCCATGAACTAAACTGCACCTGTTAATTTAATGAGTATAGAGCTTCTCTCATTCATTCAAAGTGACAAGCACAACGCTTTCATTCAATTATACAAACTGCATTCATTAAATCATGAATTGATTCAACGAATCAAACCTCTTTCCTTGTTTCAATCGAACAAACGTAATTGACTTATTGAGTGAATCCTCCTGCACTCGGTCATTCAATGCAATAGACTGCAATCAGTAAAGGTTCACTCATTCGTTTAATGACACAAGCCTAACGCATTGATTCAATCAAAGAAACGGCAAACATTTCCTCCATGGAGGAAACTGCACGTGTTCGTTCAATGAGTAGAACTTTTCTTTTTCATTCAATACCTCGAGCTTAACGCTTTAATTCTATGAATCAAGCTGCATTCATTCTTTGATTCATATTTCAATCATTGATTCAAAGAATCAAATGGAATTCATTGATTTAAGTGTACTAACATCACTTTATTTATGGAGTGAATTTAACTGCGTTCATTCTATTAATGAATCAAACTGCAAACATTCATTCGATGAGAAACATGGCAAGTCCTGTTCCAATGAATCTAGCTTTTGCCATTCATTCAATGAAGGAAACTGCACGCGTTCATTGAATGATACAAACTGCATGCGTTCATTAAATGAAACAGACTTCACTTGTTCAATTAATATAAACAGCTTTTCTCGTTGACTCAAGCTTTACACTTTCATTCAATGAAAGCAACTGCATTCATTCAATCATTGATTCAAACTGCCATCCTTTAGTCAATGAATCAATCAGTATCAATCGACACATTAAAATAAATCACGTTTCCTTCGTGAACCAAACAGAAAACCTGTATTCAATGAAATACACTGCACGTCTTAATTCAATGAGTGGAGCACCGGCCATTCATTCAATACCACGAGCAAAACGCATTCATTCAATGAAACGAACTGCACGCATTCAACACAGACTGCAGGTCTAAATTCAATTTTTAGATCTTCGTTCATTCATTCAATGGGTCAAGCTTATCGCTTTCACTCAATGAAACAAGCTGCATTCATTGAATCATGGCATCAAACTACAATCACTGATTCAATGAATCAAACCTTATTTCTTGTTTCAATGGAACAAACCTAACTCACACAGTTAGTGATTCAAACTGCACACTTTCATTCAATGAAATAGGCTGCAATTGTCAATCCAATGAGTTGAGTTACTCTCATTCGTTCAATGTCACAAGCTTCACACATTGTCTCAATCAAATTGCACACATTCAATCCATAAACCAAACTGCACCTGTTAATTCAATGAGTATGGAGCTCCTCTCATTCATTCAAAGTGTCAAGCACAATGCTTTCATTCAATTATACAAACTGCATTCATTAAATCATTGAATTGATTCAATGAATCACACCATATTCCTTGTTTCAATCGAACAAACATTTGTTGATTCAAATTTTTAGTAAGTCCTACTGCACTCGTTCTTTCAATGAAACAGACTGCACATGTAGAGGTACTCTCGTTGGATCAATGCCTCAAACTTAACGCATTGATTCAATCAAACATATTGAACAAATTTAGCCCATGAAGCAAACATTGAATGAAAAAGAAAAGTTCTACTCATTGAACGAACACGTCCAGTTTCCTCCGTGGAGCAACTGTTTTGCTGTTTCTTTGAATGAATCAATGCGTTAGGCTTGTGTCATTAAACGAATGAGAGAACCTTTACTGATTTCACTCTGTTCCATTGAATGAACAAGTGCAGGAGGATTCACTGAATAAGTCAGTTACGTTTGTTCCATTGAAACAAGGATTGTGGTTTGGTTCGTTGAATGAATGATTGCATTTTGATTCAATTATTCAATGAATGCAGTTTGTTTCATTCAATGAAAACGGTGAGCTTGACATATTGAATGAATCAGAGAAGCTCTTCTATTTGAATTAAGGCGGCCAGTTTGGTTCATGGAGTGAAGGTGCGCAGTTTGACAGAGACAACGCGTGAAACCTATGGCTTGGAATGAATGAGAGTAGCTCATTGACAAGTGCAGCTTCTTTCATTGAATGAATGGGTGCAGTGTGCATTGAATGAACGCGACATTGAATGAGTGAGAGTATCTGTATTCATTGAATTGACAAGTGTTGTTTGCTTCATGGGCTAAATTTGTTCAATATGTTTGATTGAATCAATGCGTTAAGTTTGAGGCATTGATCCAACGAGAGTACCTCTACATGTGCAGTCTGTTTCATTGAAAGAACGAGTGCAGTAGACTCACTAAAAATTTGAATCAACAAATGTTGGTTCGATTGAAACAAGGAATATGGTGTGATTCATTGAATCAATTCAATGATTTAATGAATGCAGTTTGTATATTTGAATGAAAGCGTTGTGCTTGACACTTTAAATGAATGAGAGAAGCTCTATACTTAACAGGTGCAGTTTGGTTCATGGATTGAATGTGTGCTGCATTCATTGAATCTTTGCATCAAACTACAATCACTGATTCCATGAATCAAATCTTATTTCTTGTTTCAATGGAACAAACCTAACTCACACAGTTAGTGATTCAAACTGCACACTTTCATTCAATGAAATAGGCTGCACTTGTCAATTCAATGAGTAGAGTTATTCTCATTCGTTCAATGTCACAGGCTTCACACATTGCCTCAATCAAACTGCACACATTCAATCCATGAACTAAACTGCACCTGTTAATTTAATGAGTATAGAGCTTCTCTCATTCATTCAAAGTGACAAGCACAACGCTTTCATTCAATTATACAAACTGCATTCATTAAATCATGAATTGATTCAACGAATCAAACCTCTTTCCTTGTTTCAATCGAACAAACGTAATTGACTTATTGAGTGAATCCTCCTGCACTCGGTCATTCAATGCAATAGACTGCAATCAGTAAAGGTTCACTCATTCGTTTAATGACACAAGCCTAACGCATTGATTCAATCAAAGAAACGGCAAACATTTCCTCCATGGAGGAAACTGCACGTGTTCGTTCAATGAGTAGAACTTTTCTTTTTCATTCAATACCTCGAGCTTAACGCTTTAATTCTATGAATCAAGCTGCATTCATTCTTTGATTCATATTTCAATCATTGATTCAAAGAATCAAATGGAATTCATTGATTTAAGTGTACTAACATCACTTTATTTATGGAGTGAATTTAACTGCGTTCATTCTATTAATGAATCAAACTGCAAACATTCATTCGATGAGAAACATGGCAAGTCCTGTTCCAATGAATCTAGCTTTTGCCATTCATTCAATGAAGGAAACTGCACGCGTTCATTGAATGATACAAACTGCATGCGTTCATTAAATGAAACAGACTTCACTTGTTCAATTAATATAAACAGCTTTTCTCGTTGACTCAAGCTTTACACTTTCATTCAATGAAAGCAACTGCATTCATTCAATCATTGATTCAAACTGCCATCCTTTAGTCAATGAATCAATCAGTATCAATCGATACAATAAAATAAATCACGTTTCCTTCGTGAACCAAACAGAAAACCTGTATTCAATGAAATACACTGCACGTCTAAATTCAATGAGTGGTGCACCGGCCATTCATTCAATACCACGAGCAAAACGCATTCATTCAATGAAACGAACTGCACGCATTCAATACAGACTGCAGGTCTAAATTCAATTTTTAGATCTTCGTTCATTCATTCAATGGTCAAGCTTATCGCTTTCACTCAATGAAACAAGCTGCATTCATTGAATCATGGCATCAAACTACAATCACTGATTCAATGAATCAAACCTTATTTCTTGTTTCAATGGAACAAACCTAACTCACACAGTTAGTGATTCAAACTGCACACTTTCATTCAATGAAATAGGCTGCAATTGTCAATCCAATGAGTTGAGTTACTCTCATTCGTTCAATGTCACAAGCTTCACACATTGTCTCAATCAAATTGCACACATTCAATCCATAAACCAAACTGCACCTGTTAATTCAATGAGTATGGAGCTCCTCTCATTCATTCAAAGTGTCAAGCACAATGCTTTCATTCAATTATACAAACTGCATTCATTAAATCATTGAATTGATTCAATGAATCACACCATATTCCTTGTTTCAATCGAACAAACATTTGTTGATTCAAATTTTTAGTAAGTCCTACTGCACTCGTTCTTTCAATGAAACAGACTGCACATGTAGAGGTACTCTCGTTGGATCAATGCCTCAAACTTAACGCATTGATTCAATCAAACATATTGAACAAATTTAGCCCATGAAGCAAACATTGAATGAAAAAGAAAAGTTCTACTCATTGAACGAACACGTCCAGTTTCCTCCGTGGAGCAAATGTTTTGCTGTTTCTTTGAATGAATCAATGCGTTAGGCTTGTGTCATTAAACGAATGAGAGAACCTTTACTGATTTCACTCTGTTCCATTGAATGAACAAGTGCAGGAGGATTCACTGAATAAGTCAGTTACGTTTGTTCCATTGAAACAAGGATTGTGGTTTGGTTCGTTGAATGAATGATTGCATTTTGATTCAATTATTCAATGAATGCAGTTTGTTTCATTCAATGAAAACGGTGAGCTTGACATATTGAATGAATCAGAGAAGCTCTTCTATTTGAATTAAGGCGGCCAGTTTTGTTCATGGAGTGAAGGTGCGCAGTTTGACAGAGACAACGCGTGAAACCTGTGGCTTGGAATGAATGAGAGTAGCTCATTGACAAGTGCAGCTTCTTTCATTGAATGAATGGGTGCAGTGTGCATTGAATGAACGCGACATTGAATGAGTGAGAGTATCTGTATTCATTGAATTGACAAGTGTTGTTTGCTTCATGGTCTAAATTTGTTCAATATGTTTGATTGAATCAATGCGTTAAGTTTGAGGCATTGATCCAACGAGAGTACCTCTACATGTGCAGTCTGTTTCATTGAAAGAACGAGTGCAGTAGACTCACTAAAAATTTGAATCAACAAATGTTTGTTCGATTGAAACAAGGAATATGGTGTGATTCATTGAATCAATTCAATGATTTAATGAATGCAGTTTGTATATTTGAATGAAAGCGTTGTGCTTGACACTTTAAATGAATGAGAGAAGCTCTATACTTAACAGGTGCAGTTTGGTTCATGGATTGAATGTGTGCTGCATTCATTGAATCTTTGCATCAAACTACAATCACTGATTCCATGAATCAAATCTTATTTCTTGTTTCAATGGAACAAACCTAACTCACACAGTTAGTGATTCAAACTGCACACTTTCATTCAATGAAATAGGCTGCACTTGTCAATTCAATGAGTAGAGTTATTCTCATTCGTTCAATGTCACAGGCTTCACACATTGCCTCAATCAAACTGCACACATTCAATCCATGAACTAAACTGCACCTGTTAATTTAATGAGTATAGAGCTTCTCTCATTCATTCAAAGTGACAAGCACAACGCTTTCATTCAATTATACAAACTGCATTCATTAAATCATGAATTGATTCAACGAATCAAACCTCTTTCCTTGTTTCAATCGAACAAACGTAATTGACTTATTGAGTGAATCCTCCTGCACTCGGTCATTCAATGCAATAGACTGCAATCAGTAAAGGTTCACTCATTCGTTTAATGACACAAGCCTAACGCATTGATTCAATCAAAGAAACGGCAAACATTTCCTCCATGGAGGAAACTGCACGTGTTCGTTCAATGAGTAGAACTTTTCTTTTTCATTCAATACCTCGAGCTTAACGCTTTAATTCTATGAATCAAGCTGCATTCATTCTTTGATTCATATTTCAATCATTGATTCAAAGAATCAAATGGAATTCATTGATTTAAGTGTACTAACATCACTTTATTTATGGAGTGAATTTAACTGCGTTCATTCTATTAATGAATCAAACTGCAAACATTCATTCGATGAGAAATATGGCAAGTCCTGTTCCAATGAATCTAGCTTTTGCCATTCATTCAATGAAGGAAACTGCACGCGTTCATTGAATGATACAAACTGCATGCGTTCATTAAATGAAACAGACTTCACTTGTTCAATTAATATAAACAGCTTTTCTCGTTGACTCAAGCTTTACACTTTCATTCAATGAAAGCAACTGCATTCATTCAATCATTGATTCAAACTGCCATCCTTTAGTCAATGAATCAATCAGTATCAATCGATACAATAAAATAAATCACGTTTCCTTCGTGAACCAAACAGAAAACCTGTATTCAATGAAATACACTGCACGTCTAAATTCAATGAGTGGTGCACCGGCCATTCATTCAATACCACGAGCAAAACGCATTCATTCAATGAAACGAACTGCACGCATTCAATACAGACTGCAGGTCTAAATTCAATTTTTCGATCTTCCTTCATTCATTCAATGGTCAAGCTTATCGCTTTCACTCAATGAAACAAGCTGCATTCATTGAATCATGGCATCAAACTACAATCACTGATTCAATGAATCAAACCTTATTTCTTGTTTCAATGGAACAAACCTAACTCACACAGTTAGTGATTCAAACTGCACACTTTCATTCAATGAAATAGGCTGCACTTGTCAATTCAATGAGGAGAGTTATTCTCATTCGTTCAATGTCACAGGCTTCACACATTGTCTCAATCAAACTGTACAAATTCAATCCATGAACTAAACTGCACTTGTTAATTTAATGAGTATAGAGCTTCTCTCATTCATTCAAAGTGACAAGAACAACGCTTTCATTCAATTATACAAACTGCATTCATTAAATCATGAATTGATTTAATGAATGCAGTTTGTATAATTGAATGAAAGCAGTTTGTATAATTGTATAATTGATTGAATTGATTCAATCAAAGAAACGGCAAACATTTCCTCCATGGAGGAAACTGCACGTGTTCGTTCAATGAGTAGAACTTTTCTTTTTCATTCAATACCTCGAGCTTAACGCTTTAATTCTATGAATCAAGCTGCATTCATTCTTTGATTCATATTTCAATCATTGATTCAAAGAATCAAATGGAATTCATTGATTTAAGTGTACTAACATCACTTTATTTATGGAGTGAATTTAACTGCGTTCATTCTATTAATGAATCAAACTGCAAACATTCATTCGATGAGAAACATGGCAAGTCCTGTTCCAATGAATCTAGCTTTTGCCATTCATTCAATGTAGGAAACTGCACGCGTTCATTGAATGATACAAACTGCATGCGTTCATTAAATGAAACAGACTTCACTTGTTCATTTAATATAAACAGCTTTTCTCGTTGACTCAAGCTTTACACTTTCATTCAATGAAAGCAACTGCATTCATTCAATCATTGATTCAAACTGCCATCCTTTAGTCAATGAATCAATCAGTATCAATCGACACATTAAAATAAATCACGTTTCCTTCGTGAACAAAACAGAAAACCTGTATTCAATGAAATACACTGCACGTCTTAATTCAATGAGTGGAGCACCGGCCATTCATTCAATACCACGAGCAAAACGCATTCATTCAATGAAACGAACTGCACGCATTCAATACAGACTGCAGGTCTAAATTCAATTTTTAGATCTTCGTTCATTCATTCAATGGGTCAAGCTTATCGCTTTCACTCAATGAAACAAGCTGCATTCATTGAATCATGGCATCAAACTACAATCACTGATTCAATGAATCAAACCTTATTTCTTGTTTCAATGGAACAAACCTAACTCACACAGTTAGTGATTCAAACTGCACACTTTCATTCAATGAAATAGGCTGCAATTGTCAATCCAATGAGTTGAGTTACTCTCATTCGTTCAATGTCACAAGCTTCACACATTGTCTCAATCAAATTGCACACATTCAATCCATAAACCAAACTGCACCTGTTAATTCAATGAGTATGGAGCTCCTCTCATTCATTCAAAGTGTCAAGCACAATGCTTTCATTCAATTATACAAACTGCATTCATTAAATCATTGAATTGATTCAATGAATCACACCATATTCCTTGTTTCAATCGAACAAACATTTGTTGATTCAAATTTTTAGTAAGTCCTACTGCACTCGTTCTTTCAATGAAACAGACTGCACATGTAGAGGTACTCTCGTTGGATCAATGCCTCAAACTTAACGCATTGATTCAATCAAACATATTGAACAAATTTAGCCCATGAAGCAAACATTGAATGAAAAAGAAAAGTTCTACTCATTGAACGAACACGTCCAGTTTCCTCCGTGGAGCAAATGTTTTGCTGTTTCTTTGAATGAATCAATGCGTTAGGCTTGTGTCATTAAACGAATGAGAGAACCTTTACTGATTTCACTCTGTTCCATTGAATGAACAAGTGCAGGAGGATTCACTGAATAAGTCAGTTACGTTTGTTCCATTGAAACAAGGATTGTGGTTTGGTTCGTTGAATGAATGATTGCATTTTGATTCAATTATTCAATGAATGCAGCTTGTTTCATTCAATGAAAACGGTGAGCTTGACATATTGAATGAATCAGAGAAGCTCTTCTATTTGAATTAAGGCGGCCACTTTGGTTCATGGAGTGAAGGTGCGCAGTTTGACAGAGACAACGCGTGAAACCTGTGGCTTGGAATGAATGAGAGTAGCTCATTGACAAGTGCAGCTTCTTTCATTGAATGAATGGGTGCAGTGTGCATTGAATGAACGCGACATTGAATGAGTGAGAGTATCTGTATTCATTGAATTGACAAGTGTTGTTTGCTTCATGGTCTAAATTTGTTCAATATGTTTGATTGAATCAATGCGTTAAGTTTGAGGCATTGATCCAACGAGAGTACCTCTACATGTGCAGTCTGTTTCATTGAAAGAACGAGTGCAGTAGACTCACTAAAAATTTGAATCAACAAATGTTTGTTCGATTGAAACAAGGAATATGGTGTGATTCATTGAATCAATTCAATGATTTAATGAATGCAGTTTGTATATTTGAATGAAAGCGTTGTGCTTGACACTTTAAATGAATGAGAGAAGCTCTATACTTAACAGGTGCAGTTTGGTTCATGGATTGAATGTGTGCTGCATTCATTGAATCTTTGCATCAAACTACAATCACTGATTCCATGAATCAAATCTTATTTCTTGTTTCAATGGAACAAACCTAACTCACACAGTTAGTGATTCAAACTGCACACTTTCATTCAATGAAATAGGCTGCACTTGTCAATTCAATGAGTAGAGTTATTCTCATTCGTTCAATGTCACAGGCTTCACACATTGCCTCAATCAAACTGCACACATTCAATCCATGAACTAAACTGCACCTGTTAATTTAATGAGTATAGAGCTTCTCTCATTCATTCAAAGTGACAAGCACAACGCTTTCATTCAATTATACAAACTGCATTCATTAAATCATGAATTGATTCAACGAATCAAACCTCTTTCCTTGTTTCAATCGAACAAACGTAATTGACTTATTGAGTGAATCCTCCTGCACTCGGTCATTCAATGCAATAGACTGCAATCAGTAAAGGTTCACTCATTCGTTTAATGACACAAGCCTAACGCATTGATTCAATCAAAGAAACGGCAAACATTTCCTCCATGGAGGAAACTGCACGTGTTCGTTCAATGAGTAGAACTTTTCTTTTTCATTCAATACCTCGAGCTTAACGCTTTAATTCTATGAATCAAGCTGCATTCATTCTTTGATTCATATTTCAATCATTGATTCAAAGAATCAAATGGAATTCATTGATTTAAGTGTACTAACATCACTTTATTTATGGAGTGAATTTAACTGCGTTCATTCTATTAATGAATCAAACTGCAAACATTCATTCGATGAGAAATATGGCAAGTCCTGTTCCAATGAATCTAGCTTTTGCCATTCATTCAATGAAGGAAACTGCACGCGTTCATTGAATGATACAAACTGCATGCGTTCATTAAATGAAACAGACTTCACTTGTTCAATTAATATAAACAGCTTTTCTCGTTGACTCAAGCTTTACACTTTCATTCAATGAAAGCAACTGCATTCATTCAATCATTGATTCAAACTGCCATCCTTTAGTCAATGAATCAATCAGTATCAATCGATACAATAAAATAAATCACGTTTCCTTCGTGAACCAAACAGAAAACCTGTATTCAATGAAATACACTGCACGTCTAAATTCAATGAGTGGTGCACCGGCCATTCATTCAATACCACGAGCAAAACGCATTCATTCAATGAAACGAACTGCACGCATTCAATACAGACTGCAGGTCTAAATTCAATTTTTCGATCTTCCTTCATTCATTCAATGGTCAAGCTTATCGCTTTCACTCAATGAAACAAGCTGCATTCATTGAATCATGGCATCAAACTACAATCACTGATTCAATGAATCAAACCTTATTTCTTGTTTCAATGGAACAAACCTAACTCACACAGTTAGTGATTCAAACTGCACACTTTCATTCAATGAAATAGGCTGCACTTGTCAATTCAATGAGGAGAGTTATTCTCATTCGTTCAATGTCACAGGCTTCACACATTGTCTCAATCAAACTGTACAAATTCAATCCATGAACTAAACTGCACTTGTTAATTTAATGAGTATAGAGCTTCTCTCATTCATTCAAAGTGACAAGAACAACGCTTTCATTCAATTATACAAACTGCATTCATTAAATCATGAATTGATTCAACGAATCAAACCTCTTTCCTTGTTTCAATCGAACAAACGTAATTGACTTATTGAGTGAATCCTCCTGCACTCGGTCATTCAATGCAACAGACTGCAATCAGTAAAGGTTCACTCATTCGTTTAATGACACAAGCCTAACGCATTGATTCAATCAAAGAAACGGCAAACATTTCCTCCATGGAGGAAACTGCACGTGTTCGTTCAATGAGTAGAACTTTTCTTTTTCATTCAATACCTCGAGCTTAACGCTTTAATTCTATGAATCAAGCTGCATTCATTCTTTGATTCATATTTCAATCATTGATTCAAAGAATCAAATGGAATTCATTGATTTAAGTGTACTAACATCACTTTATTTATGGAGTGAATTTAACTGCGTTCATTCTATTAATGAATCAAACTGCAAACATTCATTCGATGAGAAACATGGCAAGTCCTGTTCCAATGAATCTAGCTTTTGCCATTCATTCAATGAAGGAAACTGCACGCGTTCATTGAATGATACAAACTGCATGCGTTCATTAAATGAAACAGACTTCACTTGTTCATTTAATATAAACAGCTTTTCTCGTTGACTCAAGCTTTACACTTTCATTCAATGAAAGCAACTGCATTCATTCAATCATTGATTCAAACTGCCATCCTTTAGTCAATGAATCAATCAGTATCAATCGACACATTAAAATAAATCACGTTTCCTTCGTGAACAAAACAGAAAACCTGTATTCAATGAAATACACTGCACGTCTTAATTCAATGAGTGGAGCACCGGCCATTCATTCAATACCACGAGCAAAACGCATTCATTCAATGAAACGAACTGCACGCATTCAATACAGACTGCAGGTCTAAATTCAATTTTTAGATCTTCGTTCATTCATTCAATGGGTCAAGCTTATCGCTTTCACTCAATGAAACAAGCTGCATTCATTGAATCATGGCATCAAACTACAATCACTGATTCAATGAATCAAACCTTATTTCTTGTTTCAATGGAACAAACCTAACTCACACAGTTAGTGATTCAAACTGCACACTTTCATTCAATGAAATAGGCTGCAATTGTCAATCCAATGAGTTGAGTTACTCTCATTCGTTCAATGTCACAAGCTTCACACATTGTCTCAATCAAATTGCACACATTCAATCCATAAACCAAACTGCACCTGTTAATTCAATGAGTATGGAGCTCCTCTCATTCATTCAAAGTGTCAAGCACAATGCTTTCATTCAATTATACAAACTGCATTCATTAAATCATTGAATTGATTCAATGAATCACACCATATTCCTTGTTTCAATCGAACAAACATTTGTTGATTCAAATTTTTAGTAAGTCCTACTGCACTCGTTCTTTCAATGAAACAGACTGCACATGTAGAGGTACTCTCGTTGGATCAATGCCTCAAACTTAACGCATTGATTCAATCAAACATATTGAACAAATTTAGCCCATGAAGCAAACATTGAATGAAAAAGAAAAGTTCTACTCATTGAACGAACACGTCCAGTTTCCTCCGTGGAGCAAATGTTTTGCTGTTTCTTTGAATGAATCAATGCGTTAGGCTTGTGTCATTAAACGAATGAGAGAACCTTTACTGATTTCACTCTGTTCCATTGAATGAACAAGTGCAGGAGGATTCACTGAATAAGTCAGTTACGTTTGTTCCATTGAAACAAGGATTGTGGTTTGGTTCGTTGAATGAATGATTGCATTTTGATTCAATTATTCAATGAATGCAGTTTGTTTCATTCAATGAAAACGGTGAGCTTGACATATTGAATGAATCAGAGAAGCTCTTCTATTTGAATTAAGGCGGCCAGTTTGGTTCATGGAGTGAAGGTGCGCAGTTTGACAGAGACAACGCGTGAAACCTATGGCTTGGAATGAATGAGAGTAGCTCATTGACAAGTGCAGCTTCTTTCATTGAATGAATGGGTGCAGTGTGCATTGAATGAACGCGACATTGAATGAGTGAGAGTATCTGTATTCATTGAATTGACAAGTGTTGTTTGCTTCATGGGCTAAATTTGTTCAATATGTTTGATTGAATCAATGCGTTAAGTTTGAGGCATTGATCCAACGAGAGTACCTCTACATGTGCAGTCTGTTTCATTGAAAGAACGAGTGCAGTAGACTCACTAAAAATTTGAATCAACAAATGTTTGTTCGATTGAAACAAGGAATATGGTGTGATTCATTGAATCAATTCAATGATTTAATGAATGCAGTTTGTATATTTGAATGAAAGCGTTGTGCTTGACACTTTAAATGAATGAGAGAAGCTCTATACTTAACAGGTGCAGTTTGGTTCATGGATTGAATGTGTGCTGCATTCATTGAATCTTTGCATCAAACTACAATCACTGATTCCATGAATCAAATCTTATTTCTTGTTTCAATGGAACAAACCTAACTCACACAGTTAGTGATTCAAACTGCACACTTTCATTCAATGAAATAGGCTGCACTTGTCAATTCAATGAGTAGAGTTATTCTCATTCGTTCAATGTCACAGGCTTCACACATTGCCTCAATCAAACTGCACACATTCAATCCATGAACTAAACTGCACCTGTTAATTTAATGAGTATAGAGCTTCTCTCATTCATTCAAAGTGACAAGCACAACGCTTTCATTCAATTATACAAACTGCATTCATTAAATCATGAATTGATTCAACGAATCAAACCTCTTTCCTTGTTTCAATCGAACAAACGTAATTGACTTATTGAGTGAATCCTCCTGCACTCGGTCATTCAATGCAATAGACTGCAATCAGTAAAGGTTCACTCATTCGTTTAATGACACAAGCCTAACGCATTGATTCAATCAAAGAAACGGCAAACATTTCCTCCATGGAGGAAACTGCACGTGTTCGTTCAATGAGTAGAACTTTTCTTTTTCATTCAATACCTCGAGCTTAACGCTTTAATTCTATGAATCAAGCTGCATTCATTCTTTGATTCATATTTCAATCATTGATTCAAAGAATCAAATGGAATTCATTGATTTAACTGTACTAACATCACTTTATTTATGGAGTGAATTTAACTGCGTTCATTCTATTAATGAATCAAACTGCAAACATTCATTCGATGAGAAATATGGCAAGTCCTGTTCCAATGAATCTAGCTTTTGCCATTCATTCAATGAAGGAAACTGCACGCGTTCATTGAATGATACAAACTGCATGCGTTCATTAAATGAAACAGACTTCACTTGTTCAATTAATATAAACAGCTTTTCTCGTTGACTCAAGCTTTACACTTTCATTCAATGAAAGCAACTGCATTCATTCAATCATTGATTCAAACTGCCATCCTTTAGTCAATGAATCAATCAGTATCAATCGATACAATAAAATAAATCACGTTTCCTTCGTGAACCAAACAGAAAACCTGTATTCAATGAAATACACTGCACGTCTAAATTCAATGAGTGGTGCACCGGCCATTCATTCAATACCACGAGCAAAACGCATTCATTCAATGAAACGAACTGCACGCATTCAATACAGACTGCAGGTCTAAATTCAATTTTTCGATCTTCCTTCATTCATTCAATGGTCAAGCTTATCGCTTTCACTCAATGAAACAAGCTGCATTCATTGAATCATGGCATCAAACTACAATCACTGATTCAATGAATCAAACCTTATTTCTTGTTTCAATGGAACAAACCTAACTCACACAGTTAGTGATTCAAACTGCACACTTTCATTCAATGAAATAGGCTGCACTTGTCAATTCAATGAGGAGAGTTATTCTCATTCGTTCAATGTCACAGGCTTCACACATTGTCTCAATCAAACTGTACAAATTCAATCCATGAACTAAACTGCACTTGTTAATTTAATGAGTATAGAGCTTCTCTCATTCATTCAAAGTGACAAGAACAACGCTTTCATTCAATTATACAAACTGCATTCATTAAATCATGAATTGATTTAATGAATGCAGTTTGTATAATTGAATGAAAGCAGTTTGTATAATTGTATAATTGATTGAATTGATTCAATCAAAGAAACGGCAAACATTTCCTCCATGGAGGAAACTGCACGTGTTCGTTCAATGAGTAGAACTTTTCTTTTTCATTCAATACCTCGAGCTTAACGCTTTAATTCTATGAATCAAGCTGCATTCATTCTTTGATTCATATTTCAATCATTGATTCAAAGAATCAAATGGAATTCATTGATTTAAGTGTACTAACATCACTTTATTTATGGAGTGAATTTAACTGCGTTCATTCTATTAATGAATCAAACTGCAAACATTCATTCGATGAGAAACATGGCAAGTCCTGTTCCAATGAATCTAGCTTTTGCCATTCATTCAATGTAGGAAACTGCACGCGTTCATTGAATGATACAAACTGCATGCGTTCATTAAATGAAACAGACTTCACTTGTTCATTTAATATAAACAGCTTTTCTCGTTGACTCAAGCTTTACACTTTCATTCAATGAAAGCAACTGCATTCATTCAATCATTGATTCAAACTGCCATCCTTTAGTCAATGAATCAATCAGTATCAATCGACACATTAAAATAAATCACGTTTCCTTCGTGAACAAAACAGAAAACCTGTATTCAATGAAATACACTGCACGTCTTAATTCAATGAGTGGAGCACCGGCCATTCATTCAATACCACGAGCAAAACGCATTCATTCAATGAAACGAACTGCACGCATTCAATACAGACTGCAGGTCTAAATTCAATTTTTAGATCTTCGTTCATTCATTCAATGGGTCAAGCTTATCGCTTTCACTCAATGAAACAAGCTGCATTCATTGAATCATGGCATCAAACTACAATCACTGATTCAATGAATCAAACCTTATTTCTTGTTTCAATGGAACAAACCTAACTCACACAGTTAGTGATTCAAACTGCACACTTTCATTCAATGAAATAGGCTGCAATTGTCAATCCAATGAGTTGAGTTACTCTCATTCGTTCAATGTCACAAGCTTCACACATTGTCTCAATCAAATTGCACACATTCAATCCATAAACCAAACTGCACCTGTTAATTCAATGAGTATGGAGCTCCTCTCATTCATTCAAAGTGTCAAGCACAATGCTTTCATTCAATTATACAAACTGCATTCATTAAATCATTGAATTGATTCAATGAATCACACCATATTCCTTGTTTCAATCGAACAAACATTTGTTGATTCAAATTTTTAGTAAGTCCTACTGCACTCGTTCTTTCAATGAAACAGACTGCACATGTAGAGGTACTCTCGTTGGATCAATGCCTCAAACTTAACGCATTGATTCAATCAAACATATTGAACGAATTTAGCCCATGAAGCAAACATTGAATGAAAAAGAAAAGTTCTACTCATTGAACGAACACGTCCAGTTTCCTCCGTGGAGCAAATGTTTTGCTGTTTCTTTGAATGAATCAATGCGTTAGGCTTGTGTCATTAAACGAATGAGAGAACCTTTACTGATTTCACTCTGTTCCATTGAATGAACAAGTGCAGGAGGATTCACTGAATAAGTCAGTTACGTTTGTTCCATTGAAACAAGGATTGTGGTTTGGTTCGTTGAATGAATGATTGCATTTTGATTCAATTATTCAATGAATGCAGTTTGTTTCATTCAATGAAAACGGTGAGCTTGACATATTGAATGAATCAGAGAAGCTCTTCTATTTGAATTAAGGCGGCCAGTTTTGTTCATGGAGTGAAGGTGCGCAGTTTGACAGAGACAACGCGTGAAACCTGTGGCTTGGAATGAATGAGAGTAGCTCATTGACAAGTGCAGCTTCTTTCATTGAATGAATGGGTGCAGTGTGCATTGAATGAACGCGACATTGAATGAGTGAGAGTATCTGTATTCATTGAATTGACAAGTGTTGTTTGCTTCATGGTCTAAATTTGTTCAATATGTTTGATTGAATCAATGCGTTAAGTTTGAGGCATTGATCCAACGAGAGTACCTCTACATGTGCAGTCTGTTTCATTGAAAGAACGAGTGCAGTAGACTCACTAAAAATTTGAATCAACAAATGTTTGTTCGATTGAAACAAGGAATATGGTGTGATTCATTGAATCAATTCAATGATTTAATGAATGCAGTTTGTATATTTGAATGAAAGCGTTGTGCTTGACACTTTAAATGAATGAGAGAAGCTCTATACTTAACAGGTGCAGTTTGGTTCATGGATTGAATGTGTGCTGCATTCATTGAATCTTTGCATCAAACTACAATCACTGATTCCATGAATCAAATCTTATTTCTTGTTTCAATGGAACAAACCTAACTCACACAGTTAGTGATTCAAACTGCACACTTTCATTCAATGAAATAGGCTGCACTTGTCAATTCAATGAGTAGAGTTATTCTCATTCGTTCAATGTCACAGGCTTCACACATTGCCTCAATCAAACTGCACACATTCAATCCATGAACTAAACTGCACCTGTTAATTTAATGAGTATAGAGCTTCTCTCATTCATTCAAAGTGACAAGCACAACGCTTTCATTCAATTATACAAACTGCATTCATTAAATCATGAATTGATTCAACGAATCAAACCTCTTTCCTTGTTTCAATCGAACAAACGTAATTGACTTATTGAGTGAATCCTCCTGCACTCGGTCATTCAATGCAATAGACTGCAATCAGTAAAGGTTCACTCATTCGTTTAATGACACAAGCCTAACGCATTGATTCAATCAAAGAAACGGCAAACATTTCCTCCATGGAGGAAACTGCACGTGTTCGTTCAATGAGTAGAACTTTTCTTTTTCATTCAATACCTCGAGCTTAACGCTTTAATTCTATGAATCAAGCTGCATTCATTCTTTGATTCATATTTCAATCATTGATTCAAAGAATCAAATGGAATTCATTGATTTAAGTGTACTAACATCACTTTATTTATGGAGTGAATTTAACTGCGTTCATTCTATTAATGAATCAAACTGCAAACATTCATTCGATGAGAAATATGGCAAGTCCTGTTCCAATGAATCTAGCTTTTGCCATTCATTCAATGAAGGAAACTGCACGCGTTCATTGAATGATACAAACTGCATGCGTTCATTAAATGAAACAGACTTCACTTGTTCAATTAATATAAACAGCTTTTCTCGTTGACTCAAGCTTTACACTTTCATTCAATGAAAGCAACTGCATTCATTCAATCATTGATTCAAACTGCCATCCTTTAGTCAATGAATCAATCAGTATCAATCGATACAATAAAATAAATCACGTTTCCTTCGTGAACCAAACAGAAAACCTGTATTCAATGAAATACACTGCACGTCTAAATTCAATGAGTGGTGCACCGGCCATTCATTCAATACCACGAGCAAAACGCATTCATTCAATGAAACGAACTGCACGCATTCAATACAGACTGCAGGTCTAAATTCAATTTTTCGATCTTCCTTCATTCATTCAATGGTCAAGCTTATCGCTTTCACTCAATGAAACAAGCTGCATTCATTGAATCATGGCATCAAACTACAATCACTGATTCAATGAATCAAACCTTATTTCTTGTTTCAATGGAACAAACCTAACTCACACAGTTAGTGATTCAAACTGCACACTTTCATTCAATGAAATAGGCTGCACTTGTCAATTCAATGAGGAGAGTTACTCTCATTCGTTCAATGTCACAGGCTTCACACATTGTCTCAATCAAACTGCACACATTCAATCCATGAACTAAACTGCACCTGTTAATTTAATGAGTATAGAGCTTCTCTCATTCATTCAAAGTGACAAGCACAACGCTTTCATTCAATTATACAAACTGCATTCATTAAATCATGAATTGATTCAACGAATCAAACCTCTTTCCTTGTTTCAATCGAACAAACGTAATTGACTTATTGAGTGAATCCTCCTGCACTCGGTCATTCAATGCAACAGACTGCAATCAGTAAAGGTTCACTCATTCGTTTAATGACACAAGCCTAACGCATTGATTCAATCAAAGAAACGGCAAACATTTCCTCCATGGAGGAAACTGCACGTGTTCGTTCAATGAGTAGAACTTTTCTTTTTCATTCAATACCTCGAGCTTAACGCTTTAATTCTATGAATCAAGCTGCATTCATTCTTTGATTCATATTTCAATCATTGATTCAAAGAATCAAATGGAATTCATTGATTTAAGTGTACTAACATCACTTTATTTATGGAGTGAATTTAACTGCGTTCATTCTATTAATGAATCAAACTGCAAACATTCATTCGATGAGAAACATGGCAAGTCCTGTTCCAATGAATCTAGCTTTTGCCATTCATTCAATGTAGGAAACTGCACGCGTTCATTGAATGATACAAACTGCATGCGTTCATTAAATGAAACAGACTTCACTTGTTCATTTAATATAAACAGCTTTTCTCGTTGACTCAAGCTTTACACTTTCATTCAATGAAAGCAACTGCATTCATTCAATCATTGATTCAAACTGCCATCCTTTAGTCAATGAATCAATCAGTATCAATCGACACATTAAAATAAATCACGTTTCCTTCGTGAACAAAACAGAAAACCTGTATTCAATGAAATACAATGCACGTCTTAATTCAATGAGTGGAGCACCGGCCATTCATTCAATACCACGAGCAAAACGCATTCATTCAATGAAACGAACTGCACGCATTCAATACAGACTGCAGGTCTAAATTCAATTTTTAGATCTTCGTTCATTCATTCAATGGGTCAAGCTTATCGCTTTCACTCAATGAAACAAGCTGCATTCATTGAATCATGGCATCAAACTACAATCACTGATTCAATGAATCAAACCTCATTTCTTGTTTCAATGGAACAAACCTAACTCACACAGTTAGTGATTCAAACTGCACACTTTCATTCAATGAAATAGGCTGCAATTGTCAATCCAATGAGTTGAGTTACTCTCATTCGTTCAATGTCACAAGCTTCACACATTGTCTCAATCAAATTGCACACATTCAATCCATAAACCAAACTGCACCTGTTAATTCAATGAGTATGGAGCTCCTCTCATTCATTCAAAGTGTCAAGCACAATGCTTTCATTCAATTATACAAACTGCATTCATTAAATCATTGAATTGATTCAATGAATCACACCATATTCCTTGTTTCAATCGAACAAACATTTGTTGATTCAAATTTTTAGTAAGTCCTACTGCACTCGTTCTTTCAATGAAACAGGCTGCACATGTAGAGGTACTCTCGTTGGATCAATGCCTCAAACTTAACGCATTGATTCAATCAAACATATTGAACAAATTTAGCCCATGAAGCAAACATTGAATGAAAAAGAAAAGTTCTACTCATTGAACGAACACGTCCAGTTTCCTCCGTGGAGCAAATGTTTTGCTGTTTCTTTGAATGAATCAATGCGTTAGGCTTGTGTCATTAAACGAATGAGAGAACCTTTACTGATTTCACTCTGTTCCATTGAATGAACAAGTGCAGGAGGATTCACTGAATAAGTCAGTTACGTTTGTTCCATTGAAACAAGGATTGTGGTTTGGTTCGTTGAATGAATGATTGCATTTTGATTCAATTATTCAATGAATGCAGTTTGTTTCATTCAATGAAAACGGTGAGCTTGACATATTGAATGAATCAGAGAAGCTCTTCTATTTGAATTAAGGCGGCCAGTTTTGTTCATGGAGTGAAGGTGCGCAGTTTGACAGAGACAACGCGTGAAACCTGTGGCTTGGAATGAATGAGAGTAGCTCATTGACAAGTGCAGCTTCTTTCATTGAATGAATGGGTGCAGTGTGCATTGAATGAACGCGACATTGAATGAGTGAGAGTATCTGTATTCATTGAATTGACAAGTGTTGTTTGCTTCATGGTCTAAATTTGTTCAATATGTTTGATTGAATCAATGCGTTAAGTTTGAGGCATTGATCCAACGAGAGTACCTCTACATGTGCAGTCTGTTTCATTGAAAGAACGAGTGCAGTAGACTCACTAAAAATTTGAATCAACAAATGTTTGTTCGATTGAAACAAGGAATATGGTGTGATTCATTGAATCAATTCAATGATTTAATGAATGCAGTTTGTATATTTGAATGAAAGCGTTGTGCTTGACACTTTAAATGAATGAGAGAAGCTCTATACTTAACAGGTGCAGTTTGGTTCATGGATTGAATGTGTGCTGCATTCATTGAATCTTTGCATCAAACTACAATCACTGATTCCATGAATCAAATCTTATTTCTTGTTTCAATGGAACAAACCTAACTCACACAGTTAGTGATTCAAACTGCACACTTTCATTCAATGAAATAGGCTGCACTTGTCAATTCAATGAGTAGAGTTATTCTCATTCGTTCAATGTCACAGGCTTCACACATTGCCTCAATCAAACTGCACACATTCAATCCATGAACTAAACTGCACCTGTTAATTTAATGAGTATAGAGCTTCTCTCATTCATTCAAAGTGACAAGCACAACGCTTTCATTCAATTATACAAACTGCATTCATTAAATCATGAATTGATTCAACGAATCAAACCTCTTTCCTTGTTTCAATCGAACAAACGTAATTGCCTTATTGAGTGAATCCTCCTGCACTCGGTCATTCAATGCAATAGACTGCAATCAGTAAAGGTTCACTCATTCGTTTAATGACACAAGCCTAACGCATTGATTCAATCAAAGAAACGGCAAACATTTCCTCCATGGAGGAAACTGCACGTGTTCGTTCAATGAGTAGAACTTTTCTTTTTCATTCAATACCTCGAGCTTAACGCTTTAATTCTATGAATCAAGCTGCATTCATTCTTTGATTCATATTTCAATCATTGATTCAAAGAATCAAATGGAATTCATTGATTTAACTGTACTAACATCACTTTATTTATGGAGTGAATTTAACTGCGTTCATTCTATTAATGAATCAAACTGCAAACATTCATTCGATGAGAAACATGGCAAGTCCTGTTCCAATGAATCTAGCTTTTGCCATTCATTCAATGAAGGAAACTGCACGCGTTCATTGAATTATACAAACTGCATGCGTTCATTAAATGAAACAGACTTCACTTGTTCATTTAATATAAACAGCTTTTCTCGTTGACTCAAGCTTTACACTTTCATTCAATGAAAGCAACTGCATTCATTCAATCATTGATTCAAACTGCCATCCTTTAGTCAATGAATCAATCAGTATCAATCGACACATTAAAATAAATCACGTTTCCTTCGTGAACAAAACAGAAAACCTGTATTCAATGAAATACACTGCACGTCTTAATTCAATGAGTGGAGCACCGGCCATTCATTCAATACCACGAGCAAAACGCATTCATTCAATGAAACGAACTGCACGCATTCAATACAGACTGCAGGTCTAAATTCAATTTTTAGATCTTCGTTCATTCATTCAATGGGTCAAGCTTATCGCTTTCACTCAATGAAACAAGCTGCATTCATTGAATCATGGCATCAAACTACAATCACTGATTCAATGAATCAAACCTTATTTCTTGTTTCAATGGAACAAACCTAACTCACACAGTTAGTGATTCAAACTGCACACTTTCATTCAATGAAATAGGCTGCAATTGTCAATCCAATGAGTTGAGTTACTCTCATTCGTTCAATGTCACAAGCTTCACACATTGTCTCAATCAAATTGCACACATTCAATCCATAAACCAAACTGCACCTGTTAATTCAATGTGTATGGAGCTCCTCTCATTCATTCAAAGTGTCAAGCACAATGCTTTCATTCAATTATACAAACTGCATTCATTAAATCATTGAATTGATTCAATGAATCACACCATATTCCTTGTTTCAATCGAACAAACATTTGTTGATTCAAATTTTTAGTAAGTCCTACTGCACTCGTTCTTTCAATGAAACAGACTGCACATGTAGAGGTACTCTCGTTGGATCAATGCCTCAAACTTAACGCATTGATTCAATCAAACATATTGAACGAATTTAGCCCATGAAGCAAACATTGAATGAAAAAGAAAAGTTCTACTCATTGAACGAACACGTCCAGTTTCCTCCGTGGAGCAAATGTTTTGCTGTTTCTTTGAATGAATCAATGCGTTAGGCTTGTGTCATTAAACGAATGAGAGAACCTTTACTGATTTCACTCTGTTCCATTGAATGAACAAGTGCAGGAGGATTCACTGAATAAGTCAGTTACGTTTGTTCCATTGAAACAAGGATTGTGGTTTGGTTCGTTGAATGAATGATTGCATTTTGATTCAATTATTCAATGAATGCAGTTTGTTTCATTCAATGAAAACGGTGAGCTTGACATATTGAATGAATCAGAGAAGCTCTTCTATTTGAATTAAGGCGGCCAGTTTTGTTCATGGAGTGAAGGTGCGCAGTTTGACAGAGACAACGCGTGAAACCTGTGGCTTGGAATGAATGAGAGTAGCTCATTGACAAGTGCAGCTTCTTTCATTGAATGAATGGGTGCAGTGTGCATTGAATGAACGCGACATTGAATGAGTGAGAGTATCTGTATTCATTGAATTGACAAGTGTTGTTTGCTTCATGGTCTAAATTTGTTCAATATGTTTGATTGAATCAATGCGTTAAGTTTGAGGCATTGATCCAACGAGAGTACCTCTACATGTGCAGTCTGTTTCATTGAAAGAACGAGTGCAGTAGACTCACTAAAAATTTGAATCAACAAATGTTTGTTCGATTGAAACAAGGAATATGGTGTGATTCATTGAATCAATTCAATGATTTAATGAATGCAGTTTGTATATTTGAATGAAAGCGTTGTGCTTGACACTTTAAATGAATGAGAGAAGCTCTATACTTAACAGGTGCAGTTTGGTTCATGGATTGAATGTGTGCTGCATTCATTGAATCTTTGCATCAAACTACAATCACTGATTCCATGAATCAAATCTTATTTCTTGTTTCAATGGAACAAACCTAACTCACACAGTTAGTGATTCAAACTGCACACTTTCATTCAATGAAATAGGCTGCACTTGTCAATTCAATGAGTAGAGTTATTCTCATTCGTTCAATGTCACAGGCTTCACACATTGCCTCAATCAAACTGCACACATTCAATCCATGAACTAAACTGCACCTGTTAATTTAATGAGTATAGAGCTTCTCTCATTCATTCAAAGTGACAAGCACAACGCTTTCATTCAATTATACAAACTGCATTCATTAAATCATGAATTGATTCAACGAATCAAACCTCTTTCCTTGTTTCAATCGAACAAACGTAATTGACTTATTGAGTGAATCCTCCTGCACTCGGTCATTCAATGCAATAGACTGCAATCAGTAAAGGTTCACTCATTCGTTTAATGACACAAGCCTAACGCATTGATTCAATCAAAGAAACGGCAAACATTTCCTCCATGGAGGAAACTGCACGTGTTCGTTCAATGAGTAGAACTTTTCTTTTTCATTCAATACCTCGAGCTTAACGCTTTAATTCTATGAATCAAGCTGCATTCATTCTTTGATTCATATTTCAATCATTGATTCAAAGAATCAAATGGAATTCATTGATTTAAGTGTACTAACATCACTTTATTTATGGAGTGAATTTAACTGCGTTCATTCTATTAATGAATCAAACTGCAAACATTCATTCGATGAGAAATATGGCAAGTCCTGTTCCAATGAATCTAGCTTTTGCCATTCATTCAATGAAGGAAACTGCACGCGTTCATTGAATGATACAAACTGCATGCGTTCATTAAATGAAACAGACTTCACTTGTTCAATTAATATAAACAGCTTTTCTCGTTGACTCAAGCTTTACACTTTCATTCAATGAAAGCAACTGCATTCATTCAATCATTGATTCAAACTGCCATCCTTTAGTCAATGAATCAATCAGTATCAATCGATACAATAAAATAAATCACGTTTCCTTCGTGAACCAAACAGAAAACCTGTATTCAATGAAATACACTGCACGTCTAAATTCAATGAGTGGTGCACCGGCCATTCATTCAATACCACGAGCAAAACGCATTCATTCAATGAAACGAACTGCACGCATTCAATACAGACTGCAGGTCTAAATTCAATTTTTCGATCTTCCTTCATTCATTCAATGGTCAAGCTTATCGCTTTCACTCAATGAAACAAGCTGCATTCATTGAATCATGGCATCAAACTACAATCACTGATTCAATGAATCAAACCTTATTTCTTGTTTCAATGGAACAAACCTAACTCACACAGTTAGTGATTCAAACTGCACACTTTCATTCAATGAAATAGGCTGCACTTGTCAATTCAATGAGGAGAGTTACTCTCATTCGTTCAATGTCACAGGCTTCACACATTGTCTCAATCAAACTGCACACATTCAATCCATGAACTAAACTGCACCTGTTAATTTAATGAGTATAGAGCTTCTCTCATTCATTCAAAGTGACAAGCACAACGCTTTCATTCAATTATACAAACTGCATTCATTAAATCATGAATTGATTCAACGAATCAAACCTCTTTCCTTGTTTCAATCGAACAAACGTAATTGACTTATTGAGTGAATCCTCCTGCACTCGGTCATTCAATGCAACAGACTGCAATCAGTAAAGGTTCACTCATTCGTTTAATGACACAAGCCTAACGCATTGATTCAATCAAAGAAACGGCAAACATTTCCTCCATGGAGGAAACTGCACGTGTTCGTTCAATGAGTAGAACTTTTCTTTTTCATTCAATACCTCGAGCTTAACGCTTTAATTCTATGAATCAAGCTGCATTCATTCTTTGATTCATATTTCAATCATTGATTCAAAGAATCAAATGGAATTCATTGATTTAACTGTACTAACATCACTTTATTTATGGAGTGAATTTAACTGCGTTCATTCTATTAATGAATCAAACTGCAAACATTCATTCGATGAGAAACATGGCAAGTCCTGTTCCAATGAATCTAGCTTTTGCCATTCATTCAATGTAGGAAACTGCACGCGTTCATTGAATGATACAAACTGCATGCGTTCATTAAATGAAACAGACTTCACTTGTTCATTTAATATAAACAGCTTTTCTCGTTGACTCAAGCTTTACACTTTCATTCAATGAAAGCAACTGCATTCATTCAATCATTGATTCAAACTGCCATCCTTTAGTCAATGAATCAATCAGTATCAATCGACACATTAAAATAAATCACGTTTCCTTCGTGAACAAAACAGAAAACCTGTATTCAATGAAATACAATGCACGTCTTAATTCAATGAGTGGAGCACCGGCCATTCATTCAATACCACGAGCAAAACGCATTCATTCAATGAAACGAACTGCACGCATTCAATACAGACTGCAGGTCTAAATTCAATTTTTAGATCTTCGTTCATTCATTCAATGGGTCAAGCTTATCGCTTTCACTCAATGAAACAAGCTGCATTCATTGAATCATGGCATCAAACTACAATCACTGATTCAATGAATCAAACCTCATTTCTTGTTTCAATGGAACAAACCTAACTCACACAGTTAGTGATTCAAACTGCACACTTTCATTCAATGAAATAGGCTGCAATTGTCAATCCAATGAGTTGAGTTACTCTCATTCGTTCAATGTCACAAGCTTCACACATTGTCTCAATCAAATTGCACACATTCAATCCATAAACCAAACTGCACCTGTTAATTCAATGAGTATGGAGCTCCTCTCATTCATTCAAAGTGTCAAGCACAATGCTTTCATTCAATTATACAAACTGCATTCATTAAATCATTGAATTGATTCAATGAATCACACCATATTCCTTGTTTCAATCGAACAAACATTTGTTGATTCAAATTTTTAGTAAGTCCTACTGCACTCGTTCTTTCAATGAAACAGACTGCACATGTAGAGGTACTCTCGTTGGATCAATGCCTCAAACTTAACGCATTGATTCAATCAAACATATTGAACAAATTTAGCCCATGAAGCAAACATTGAATGAAAAAGAAAAGTTCTACTCATTGAACGAACACGTCCAGTTTCCTCCGTGGAGCAAATGTTTTGCTGTTTCTTTGAATGAATCAATGCGTTAGGCTTGTGTCATTAAACGAATGAGAGAACCTTTACTGATTTCACTCTGTTCCATTGAATGAACAAGTGCAGGAGGATTCACTGAATAAGTCAGTTACGTTTGTTCCATTGAAACAAGGATTGTGGTTTGGTTCGTTGAATGAATGATTGCATTTTGATTCAATTATTCAATGAATGCAGTTTGTTTCATTCAATGAAAACGGTGAGCTTGACATATTGAATGAATCAGAGAAGCTCTTCTATTTGAATTAAGGCGGCCACTTTGGTTCATGGAGTGAAGGTGCGCAGTTTGACAGAGACAACGCGTGAAACCTATGGCTTGGAATGAATGAGAGTAGCTCATTGACAAGTGCAGCTTCTTTCATTGAATGAATGGGTGCAGTGTGCATTGAATGAACGCGACATTGAATGAGTGAGAGTATCTGTATTCATTGAATTGACAAGTGTTGTTTGCTTCATGGTCTAAATTTGTTCAATATGTTTGATTGAATCAATGCGTTAAGTTTGAGGCATTGATCCAACGAGAGTACCTCTACATGTGCAGTCTGTTTCATTGAAAGAACGAGTGCAGTAGACTCACTAAAAATTTGAATCAACAAATGTTTGTTCGATTGAAACAAGGAATATGGTGTGATTCATTGAATCAATTCAATGATTTAATGAATGCAGTTTGTATATTTGAATGAAAGCGTTGTGCTTGACACTTTAAATGAATGAGAGAAGCTCTATACTTAACAGGTGCAGTTTGGTTCATGGATTGAATGTGTGCTGCATTCATTGAATCTTTGCATCAAACTACAATCACTGATTCCATGAATCAAATCTTATTTCTTGTTTCAATGGAACAAACCTAACTCACACAGTTAGTGATTCAAACTGCACACTTTCATTCAATGAAATAGGCTGCACTTGTCAATTCAATGAGTAGAGTTATTCTCATTCGTTCAATGTCACAGGCTTCACACATTGCCTCAATCAAACTGCACACATTCAATCCATGAACTAAACTGCACCTGTTAATTTAATGAGTATAGAGCTTCTCTCATTCATTCAAAGTGACAAGCACAACGCTTTCATTCAATTATACAAACTGCATTCATTAAATCATGAATTGATTCAACGAATCAAACCTCTTTCCTTGTTTCAATCGAACAAACGTAATTGACTTATTGAGTGAATCCTCCTGCACTCGGTCATTCAATGCAATAGACTGCAATCAGTAAAGGTTCACTCATTCGTTTAATGACACAAGCCTAACGCATTGATTCAATCAAAGAAACGGCAAACATTTCCTCCATGGAGGAAACTGCACGTGTTCGTTCAATGAGTAGAACTTTTCTTTTTCATTCAATACCTCGAGCTTAACGCTTTAATTCTATGAATCAAGCTGCATTCATTCTTTGATTCATATTTCAATCATTGATTCAAAGAATCAAATGGAATTCATTGATTTAAGTGTACTAACATCACTTTATTTATGGAGTGAATTTAACTGCGTTCATTCTATTAATGAATCAAACTGCAAACATTCATTCGATGAGAAATATGGCAAGTCCTGTTCCAATGAATCTAGCTTTTGCCATTCATTCAATGAAGGAAACTGCACGCGTTCATTGAATGATACAAACTGCATGCGTTCATTAAATGAAACAGACTTCACTTGTTCAATTAATATAAACAGCTTTTCTCGTTGACTCAAGCTTTACACTTTCATTCAATGAAAGCAACTGCATTCATTCAATCATTGATTCAAACTGCCATCCTTTAGTCAATGAATCAATCAGTATCAATCGATACAATAAAATAAATCACGTTTCCTTCGTGAACCAAACAGAAAACCTGTATTCAATGAAATACACTGCACGTCTAAATTCAATGAGTGGTGCACCGGCCATTCATTCAATACCACGAGCAAAACGCATTCATTCAATGAAACGAACTGCACGCATTCAATACAGACTGCAGGTCTAAATTCAATTTTTCGATCTTCCTTCATTCATTCAATGGTCAAGCTTATCGCTTTCACTCAATGAAACAAGCTGCATTCATTGAATCATGGCATCAAACTACAATCACTGATTCAATGAATCAAACCTTATTTCTTGTTTCAATGGAACAAACCTAACTCACACAGTTAGTGATTCAAACTGCACACTTTCATTCAATGAAATAGGCTGCACTTGTCAATTCAATGAGGAGAGTTACTCTCATTCGTTCAATGTCACAGGCTTCACACATTGTCTCAATCAAACTGCACACATTCAATCCATGAACTAAACTGCACCTGTTAATTTAATGAGTATAGAGCTTCTCTCATTCATTCAAAGTGACAAGAACAACGCTTTCATTCAATTATACAAACTGCATTCATTAAATCATGAATTGATTCAACGAATCAAACCTCTTTCCTTGTTTCAATCGAACAAACGTAATTGACTTATTGAGTGAATCCTCCTGCACTCGGTCATTCAATGCAACAGACTGCAATCAGTAAAGGTTCACTCATTCGTTTAATGACACAAGCCTAACGCATTGATTCAATCAAAGAAACGGCAAACATTTCCTCCATGGAGGAAACTGCACGTGTTCGTTCAATGAGTAGAACTTTTCTTTTTCATTCAATACCTCGAGCTTAACGCTTTAATTCTATGAATCAAGCTGCATTCATTCTTTGATTCATATTTCAATCATTGATTCAAAGAATCAAATGGAATTCATTGATTTAAGTGTACTAACATCACTTTATTTATGGAGTGAATTTAACTGCGTTCATTCTATTAATGAATCAAACTGCAAACATTCATTCGATGAGAAACATGGCAAGTCCTGTTCCAATGAATCTAGCTTTTGCCATTCATTCAATGTAGGAAACTGCACGCGTTCATTGAATGATACAAACTGCATGCGTTCATTAAATGAAACAGACTTCACTTGTTCATTTAATATAAACAGCTTTTCTCGTTGACTCAAGCTTTACACTTTCATTCAATGAAAGCAACTGCATTCATTCAATCATTGATTCAAACTGCCATCCTTTAGTCAATGAATCAATCAGTATCAATCGACACATTAAAATAAATCACGTTTCCTTCGTGAACAAAACAGAAAACCTGTATTCAATGAAATACAATGCACGTCTTAATTCAATGAGTGGAGCACCGGCCATTCATTCAATACCACGAGCAAAACGCATTCATTCAATGAAACGAACTGCACGCATTCAATACAGACTGCAGGTCTAAATTCAATTTTTAGATCTTCGTTCATTCATTCAATGGGTCAAGCTTATCGCTTTCACTCAATGAAACAAGCTGCATTCATTGAATCATGGCATCAAACTACAATCACTGATTCAATGAATCAAACCTCATTTCTTGTTTCAATGGAACAAACCTAACTCACACAGTTAGTGATTCAAACTGCACACTTTCATTCAATGAAATAGGCTGCAATTGTCAATCCAATGAGTTGAGTTACTCTCATTCGTTCAATGTCACAAGCTTCACACATTGTCTCAATCAAATTGCACACATTCAATCCATAAACCAAACTGCACCTGTTAATTCAATGAGTATGGAGCTCCTCTCATTCATTCAAAGTGTCAAGCACAATGCTTTCATTCAATTATACAAACTGCATTCATTAAATCATTGAATTGATTCAATGAATCACACCATATTCCTTGTTTCAATCGAACAAACATTTGTTGATTCAAATTTTTAGTAAGTCCTACTGCACTCGTTCTTTCAATGAAACAGACTGCACATGTAGAGGTACTCTCGTTGGATCAATGCCTCAAACTTAACGCATTGATTCAATCAAACATATTGAACAAATTTAGCCCATGAAGCAAACATTGAATGAAAAAGAAAAGTTCTACTCATTGAACGAACACGTCCAGTTTCCTCCGTGGAGCAAATGTTTTGCTGTTTCTTTGAATGAATCAATGCGTTAGGCTTGTGTCATTAAACGAATGAGAGAACCTTTACTGATTTCACTCTGTTCCATTGAATGAACAAGTGCAGGAGGATTCACTGAATAAGTCAGTTACGTTTGTTCCATTGAAACAAGGATTGTGGTTTGGTTCGTTGAATGAATGATTGCATTTTGATTCAATTATTCAATGAATGCAGTTTGTTTCATTCAATGAAAACGGTGAGCTTGACATATTGAATGAATCAGAGAAGCTCTTCTATTTGAATTAAGGCGGCCAGTTTTGTTCATGGAGTGAAGGTGCGCAGTTTGACAGAGACAACGCGTGAAACCTGTGGCTTGGAATGAATGAGAGTAGCTCATTGACAAGTGCAGCTTCTTTCATTGAATGAATGGGTGCAGTGTGCATTGAATGAACGCGACATTGAATGAGTGAGAGTATCTGTATTCATTGAATTGACAAGTGTTGTTTGCTTCATGGTCTAAATTTGTTCAATATGTTTGATTGAATCAATGCGTTAAGTTTGAGGCATTGATCCAACGAGAGTACCTCTACATGTGCAGTCTGTTTCATTGAAAGAACGAGTGCAGTAGACTCACTAAAAATTTGAATCAACAAATGTTTGTTCGATTGAAACAAGGAATATGGTGTGATTCATTGAATCAATTCAATGATTTAATGAATGCAGTTTGTATATTTGAATGAAAGCGTTGTGCTTGACACTTTAAATGAATGAGAGAAGCTCTATACTTAACAGGTGCAGTTTGGTTCATGGATTGAATGTGTGCTGCATTCATTGAATCTTTGCATCAAACTGATTCCATGAATCAAATCTTATTTCTTGTTTCAATGGAACAAACCTAACTCACACAGTTAGTGATTCAAACTGCACACTTTCATTCAATGAAATAGGCTGCACTTGTCAATTCAATGAGTAGAGTTATTCTCATTCGTTCAATGTCACAGGCTTCACACATTGCCTCAATCAAACTGCACACATTCAATCCATGAACTAAACTGCACCTGTTAATTTAATGAGTATAGAGCTTCTCTCATTCATTCAAAGTGACAAGCACAACGCTTTCATTCAATTATACAAACTGCATTCATTAAATCATGAATTGATTCAACGAATCAAACCTCTTTCCTTGTTTCAATCGAACAAACGTAATTGCCTTATTGAGTGAATCCTCCTGCACTCGGTCATTCAATGCAATAGACTGCAATCAGTAAAGGTTCACTCATTCGTTTAATGACACAAGCCTAACGCATTGATTCAATCAAAGAAACGGCAAACATTTCCTCCATGGAGGAAACTGCACGTGTTCGTTCAATGAGTAGAACTTTTCTTTTTCATTCAATACCTCGAGCTTAACGCTTTAATTCTATGAATCAAGCTGCATTCATTCTTTGATTCATATTTCAATCATTGATTCAAAGAATCAAATGGAATTCATTGATTTAACTGTACTAACATCACTTTATTTATGGAGTGAATTTAACTGCGTTCATTCTATTAATGAATCAAACTGCAAACATTCATTCGATGAGAAACATGGCAAGTCCTGTTCCAATGAATCTAGCTTTTGCCATTCATTCAATGAAGGAAACTGCACGCGTTCATTGAATGATACAAACTGCATGCGTTCATTAAATGAAACAGACTTCACTTGTTCATTTAATATAAACAGCTTTTCTCGTTGACTCAAGCTTTACACTTTCATTCAATGAAAGCAACTGCATTCATTCAATCATTGATTCAAACTGCCATCCTTTAGTCAATGAATCAATCAGTATCAATCGACACATTAAAATAAATCACGTTTCCTTCGTGAACAAAACAGAAAACCTGTATTCAATGAAATACACTGCACGTCTTAATTCAATGAGTGGAGCACCGGCCATTCATTCAATACCACGAGCAAAACGCATTCATTCAATGAAACGAACTGCACGCATTCAATACAGACTGCAGGTCTAAATTCAATTTTTAGATCTTCGTTCATTCATTCAATGGGTCAAGCTTATCGCTTTCACTCAATGAAACAAGCTGCATTCATTGAATCATGGCATCAAACTACAATCACTGATTCAATGAATCAAACCTTATTTCTTGTTTCAATGGAACAAACCTAACTCACACAGTTAGTGATTCAAACTGCACACTTTCATTCAATGAAATAGGCTGCAATTGTCAATCCAATGAGTTGAGTTACTCTCATTCGTTCAATGTCACAAGCTTCACACATTGTCTCAATCAAATTGCACACATTCAATCCATAAACCAAACTGCACCTGTTAATTCAATGAGTATGGAGCTCCTCTCATTCATTCAAAGTGTCAAGCACAATGCTTTCATTCAATTATACAAACTGCATTCATTAAATCATTGAATTGATTCAATGAATCACACCATATTCCTTGTTTCAATCGAACAAACATTTGTTGATTCAAATTTTTAGTAAGTCCTACTGCACTCGTTCTTTCAATGAAACAGACTGCACATGTAGAGGTACTCTCGTTGGATCAATGCCTCAAACTTAACGCATTGATTCAATCAAACATATTGAACAAATTTAGCCCATGAAGCAAACATTGAATGAAAAAGAAAAGTTCTACTCATTGAACGAACACGTCCAGTTTCCTCCGTGGAGCAAATGTTTTGCTGTTTCTTTGAATGAATCAATGCGTTAGGCTTGTGTCATTAAACGAATGAGAGAACCTTTACTGATTTCACTCTGTTCCATTGAATGAACAAGTGCAGGAGGATTCACTGAATAAGTCAGTTACGTTTGTTCCATTGAAACAAGGATTGTGGTTTGGTTCGTTGAATGAATGATTGCATTTTGATTCAATTATTCAATGAATGCAGTTTGTTTCATTCAATGAAAACGGTGAGCTTGACATATTGAATGAATCAGAGAAGCTCTTCTATTTGAATTAAGGCGGCCAGTTTTGTTCATGGAGTGAAGGTGCGCAGTTTGACAGAGACAACGCGTGAAACCTATGGCTTGGAATGAATGAGAGTAGCTCATTGACAAGTGCAGCTTCTTTCATTGAATGAATGGGTGCAGTGTGCATTGAATGAACGCGACATTGAATGAGTGAGAGTATCTGTATTCATTGAATTGACAAGTGTTGTTTGCTTCATGGGCTAAATTTGTTCAATATGTTTGATTGAATCAATGCGTTAAGTTTGAGGCATTGATCCAACGAGAGTACCTCTACATGTGCAGTCTGTTTCATTGAAAGAACGAGTGCAGTAGACTCACTAAAAATTTGAATCAACAAATGTTTGTTCGATTGAAACAAGGAATATGGTGTGATTCATTGAATCAATTCAATGATTTAATGAATGCAGTTTGTATATTTGAATGAAAGCGTTGTGCTTGACACTTTAAATGAATGAGAGAAGCTCTATACTTAACAGGTGCAGTTTGGTTCATGGATTGAATGTGTGCTGCATTCATTGAATCTTTGCATCAAACTACAATCACTGATTCCATGAATCAAATCTTATTTCTTGTTTCAATGGAACAAACCTAACTCACACAGTTAGTGATTCAAACTGCACACTTTCATTCAATGAAATAGGCTGCACTTGTCAATTCAATGAGTAGAGTTATTCTCATTCGTTCAATGTCACAGGCTTCACACATTGCCTCAATCAAACTGCACACATTCAATCCATGAACTAAACTGCACCTGTTAATTTAATGAGTATAGAGCTTCTCTCATTCATTCAAAGTGACAAGCACAACGCTTTCATTCAATTATACAAACTGCATTCATTAAATCATGAATTGATTCAACGAATCAAACCTCTTTCCTTGTTTCAATCGAACAAACGTAATTGACTTATTGAGTGAATCCTCCTGCACTCGGTCATTCAATGCAATAGACTGCAATCAGTAAAGGTTCACTCATTCGTTTAATGACACAAGCCTAACGCATTGATTCAATCAAAGAAACGGCAAACATTTCCTCCATGGAGGAAACTGCACGTGTTCGTTCAATGAGTAGAACTTTTCTTTTTCATTCAATACCTCGAGCTTAACGCTTTAATTCTATGAATCAAGCTGCATTCATTCTTTGATTCATATTTCAATCATTGATTCAAAGAATCAAATGGAATTCATTGATTTAAGTGTACTAACATCACTTTATTTATGGAGTGAATTTAACTGCGTTCATTCTATTAATGAATCAAACTGCAAACATTCATTCGATGAGAAATATGGCAAGTCCTGTTCCAATGAATCTAGCTTTTGCCATTCATTCAATGAAGGAAACTGCACGCGTTCATTGAATGATACAAACTGCATGCGTTCATTAAATGAAACAGACTTCACTTGTTCAATTAATATAAACAGCTTTTCTCGTTGACTCAAGCTTTACACTTTCATTCAATGAAAGCAACTGCATTCATTCAATCATTGATTCAAACTGCCATCCTTTAGTCAATGAATCAATCAGTATCAATCGATACAATAAAATAAATCACGTTTCCTTCGTGAACCAAACAGAAAACCTGTATTCAATGAAATACACTGCACGTCTAAATTCAATGAGTGGTGCACCGGCCATTCATTCAATACCACGAGCAAAACGCATTCATTCAATGAAACGAACTGCACGCATTCAATACAGACTGCAGGTCTAAATTCAATTTTTCGATCTTCCTTCATTCATTCAATGGTCAAGCTTATCGCTTTCACTCAATGAAACAAGCTGCATTCATTGAATCATGGCATCAAACTACAATCACTGATTCAATGAATCAAACCTTATTTCTTGTTTCAATGGAACAAACCTAACTCACACAGTTAGTGATTCAAACTGCACACTTTCATTCAATGAAATAGGCTGCACTTGTCAATTCAATGAGGAGAGTTATTCTCATTCGTTCAATGTCACAGGCTTCACACATTGTCTCAATCAAACTGTACAAATTCAATCCATGAACTAAACTGCACTTGTTAATTTAATGAGTATAGAGCTTCTCTCATTCATTCAAAGTGACAAGAACAACGCTTTCATTCAATTATACAAACTGCATTCATTAAATCATGAATTGATTCAACGAATCAAACCTCTTTCCTTGTTTCAATCGAACAAACGTAATTGACTTATTGAGTGAATCCTCCTGCACTCGGTCATTCAATGCAACAGACTGCAATCAGTAAAGGTTCACTCATTCGTTTAATGACACAAGCCTAACGCATTGATTCAATCAAAGAAACGGCAAACATTTCCTCCATGGAGGAAACTGCACGTGTTCGTTCAATGAGTAGAACTTTTCTTTTTCATTCAATACCTCGAGCTTAACGCTTTAATTCTATGAATCAAGCTGCATTCATTCTTTGATTCATATTTCAATCATTGATTCAAAGAATCAAATGGAATTCATTGATTTAAGTGTACTAACATCACTTTATTTATGGAGTGAATTTAACTGCGTTCATTCTATTAATGAATCAAACTGCAAACATTCATTCGATGAGAAACATGGCAAGTCCTGTTCCAATGAATCTAGCTTTTGCCATTCATTCAATGTAGGAAACTGCACGCGTTCATTGAATGATACAAACTGCATGCGTTCATTAAATGAAACAGACTTCACTTGTTCATTTAATATAAACAGCTTTTCTCGTTGACTCAAGCTTTACACTTTCATTCAATGAAAGCAACTGCATTCATTCAATCATTGATTCAAACTGCCATCCTTTAGTCAATGAATCAATCAGTATCAATCGACACATTAAAATAAATCACGTTTCCTTCGTGAACAAAACAGAAAACCTGTATTCAATGAAATACACTGCACGTCTTAATTCAATGAGTGGAGCACCGGCCATTCATTCAATACCACGAGCAAAACGCATTCATTCAATGAAACGAACTGCACGCATTCAATACAGACTGCAGGTCTAAATTCAATTTTTAGATCTTCGTTCATTCATTCAATGGGTCAAGCTTATCGCTTTCACTCAATGAAACAAGCTGCATTCATTGAATCATGGCATCAAACTACAATCACTGATTCAATGAATCAAACCTTATTTCTTGTTTCAATGGAACAAACCTAACTCACACAGTTAGTGATTCAAACTGCACACTTTCATTCAATGAAATAGGCTGCAATTGTCAATCCAATGAGTTGAGTTACTCTCATTCGTTCAATGTCACAAGCTTCACACATTGTCTCAATCAAATTGCACACATTCAATCCATAAACCAAACTGCACCTGTTAATTCAATGAGTATGGAGCTTCTCTCATTCATTCAAAGTGACAAGCACAACGCTTTCATTCAATTATACAAACTGCATTCATTAAATCATGAATTGATTCAACGAATCAAACCTCTTTCCTTGTTTCAATCGAACAAACGTAATTGACTTATTGAGTGAATCCTCCTGCACTCGGTCATTCAATGCAATAGACTGCAATCAGTAAAGGTTCACTCATTCGTTTAATGACACAAGCCTAACGCATTGATTCAATCAAAGAAACGGCAAACATTTCCTCCATGGAGGAAACTGCACGTGTTCGTTCAATGAGTAGAACTTTTCTTTTTCATTCAATACCTCGAGCTTAACGCTTTAATTCTATGAATCAAGCTGCATTCATTCTTTGATTCATATTTCAATCATTGATTCAAAGAATCAAATGGAATTCATTGATTTAAGTGTACTAACATCACTTTATTTATGGAGTGAATTTAACTGCGTTCATTCTATTAATGAATCAAACTGCAAACATTCATTCGATGAGAAATATGGCAAGTCCTGTTCCAATGAATCTAGCTTTTGCCATTCATTCAATGAAGGAAACTGCACGCGTTCATTGAATGATACAAACTGCATGCGTTCATTAAATGAAACAGACTTCACTTGTTCAATTAATATAAACAGCTTTTCTCGTTGACTCAAGCTTTACACTTTCATTCAATGAAAGCAACTGCATTCATTCAATCATTGATTCAAACTGCCATCCTTTAGTCAATGAATCAATCAGTATCAATCGATACAATAAAATAAATCACGTTTCCTTCGTGAACCAAACAGAAAACCTGTATTCAATGAAATACACTGCACGTCTAAATTCAATGAGTGGTGCACCGGCCATTCATTCAATACCACGAGCAAAACGCATTCATTCAATGAAACGAACTGCACGCATTCAATACAGACTGCAGGTCTAAATTCAATTTTTCGATCTTCCTTCATTCATTCAATGGTCAAGCTTATCGCTTTCACTCAATGAAACAAGCTGCATTCATTGAATCATGGCATCAAACTACAATCACTGATTCAATGAATCAAACCTTATTTCTTGTTTCAATGGAACAAACCTAACTCACACAGTTAGTGATTCAAACTGCACACTTTCATTCAATGAAATAGGCTGCACTTGTCAATTCAATGAGGAGAGTTATTCTCATTCGTTCAATGTCACAGGCTTCACACATTGTCTCAATCAAACTGCACAAATTCAATCCATGAACTAAACTGCACTTGTTAATTTAATGAGTATAGAGCTTCTCTCATTCATTCAAAGTGACAAGAACAACGCTTTCATTCAATTATACAAACTGCATTCATTAAATCATGAATTGATTCAACGAATCAAACCTCTTTCCTTGTTTCAATCGAACAAACGTAATTGACTTATTGAGTGAATCCTCCTGCACTCGGTCATTCAATGCAATAGACTGCAATCAGTAAAGGTTCACTCATTCGTTTAATGACACAAGCCTAACGCATTGATTCAATCAAAGAAACGGCAAACATTTCCTCCATGGAGGAAACTGCACGTGTTCGTTCAATGAGTAGAACTTTTCTTTTTCATTCAATACCTCGAGCTTAACGCTTTAATTCTATGAATCAAGCTGCATTCATTCTTTGATTCATATTTCAATCATTGATTCAAAGAATCAAATGGAATTCATTGATTTAACTGTACTAACATCACTTTATTTATGGAGTGAATTTAACTGCGTTCATTCTATTAATGAATCAAACTGCAAACATTCATTCGATGAGAAACATGGCAAGTCCTGTTCCAATGAATCTAGCTTTTGCCATTCATTCAATGAAGGAAACTGCACGCGTTCATTGAATGATACAAACTGCATGCGTTCATTAAATGAAACAGACTTCACTTGTTCATTTAATATAAACAGCTTTTCTCGTTGACTCAAGCTTTACACTTTCATTCAATGAAAGCAACTGCATTCATTCAATCATTGATTCAAACTGCCATCCTTTAGTCAATGAATCAATCAGTATCAATCGACACATTAAAATAAATCACGTTTCCTTCGTGAACAAAACAGAAAACCTGTATTCAATGAAATACACTGCACGTCTTAATTCAATGAGTGGAGCACCGGCCATTCATTCAATACCACGAGCAAAACGCATTCATTCAATGAAACGAACTGCACGCATTCAATACAGACTGCAGGTCTAAATTCAATTTTTAGATCTTCGTTCATTCATTCAATGGGTCAAGCTTATCGCTTTCACTCAATGAAACAAGCTGCATTCATTGAATCATGGCATCAAACTACAATCACTGATTCAATGAATCAAACCTTATTTCTTGTTTCAATGGAACAAACCTAACTCACACAGTTAGTGATTCAAACTGCACACTTTCATTCAATGAAATAGGCTGCAATTGTCAATCCAATGAGTTGAGTTACTCTCATTCGTTCAATGTCACAAGCTTCACACATTGTCTCAATCAAATTGCACACATTCAATCCATAAACCAAACTGCACCTGTTAATTCAATGAGTATGGAGCTCCTCTCATTCATTCAAAGTGTCAAGCACAATGCTTTCATTCAATTATACAAACTGCATTCATTAAATCATTGAATTGATTCAATGAATCACACCATATTCCTTGTTTCAATCGAACAAACATTTGTTGATTCAAATTTTTAGTAAGTCCTACTGCACTCGTTCTTTCAATGAAACAGACTGCACATGTAGAGGTACTCTCGTTGGATCAATGCCTCAAACTTAACGCATTGATTCAATCAAACATATTGAACAAATTTAGCCCATGAAGCAAACATTGAATGAAAAAGAAAAGTTCTACTCATTGAACGAACACGTCCAGTTTCCTCCGTGGAGCAAATGTTTTGCTGTTTCTTTGAATGAATCAATGCGTTAGGCTTGTGTCATTAAACGAATGAGAGAACCTTTACTGATTTCACTCTGTTCCATTGAATGAACAAGTGCAGGAGGATTCACTGAATAAGTCAGTTACGTTTGTTCCATTGAAACAAGGATTGTGGTTTGGTTCGTTGAATGAATGATTGCATTTTGATTCAATTATTCAATGAATGCAGTTTGTTTCATTCAATGAAAACGGTGAGCTTGACATATTGAATGAATCAGAGAAGCTCTTCTATTTGAATTAAGGCGGCCAGTTTGGTTCATGGAGTGAAGGTGCGCAGTTTGACAGAGACAACGCGTGAAACCTATGGCTTGGAATGAATGAGAGTAGCTCATTGACAAGTGCAGCTTCTTTCATTGAATGAATGGGTGCAGTGTGCATTGAATGAACGCGACATTGAATGAGTGAGAGTATCTGTATTCATTGAATTGACAAGTGTTGTTTGCTTCATGGGCTAAATTTGTTCAATATGTTTGATTGAATCAATGCGTTAAGTTTGAGGCATTGATCCAACGAGAGTACCTCTACATGTGCAGTCTGTTTCATTGAAAGAACGAGTGCAGTAGACTCACTAAAAATTTGAATCAACAAATGTTTGTTCGATTGAAACAAGGAATATGGTGTGATTCATTGAATCAATTCAATGATTTAATGAATGCAGTTTGTATATTTGAATGAAAGCGTTGTGCTTGACACTTTAAATGAATGAGAGAAGCTCTATACTTAACAGGTGCAGTTTGGTTCATGGATTGAATGTGTGCTGCATTCATTGAATCTTTGCATCAAACTACAATCACTGATTCCATGAATCAAATCTTATTTCTTGTTTCAATGGAACAAACCTAACTCACACAGTTAGTGATTCAAACTGCACACTTTCATTCAATGAAATAGGCTGCACTTGTCAATTCAATGAGTAGAGTTATTCTCATTCGTTCAATGTCACAGGCTTCACACATTGCCTCAATCAAACTGCACACATTCAATCCATGAACTAAACTGCACCTGTTAATTTAATGAGTATAGAGCTTCTCTCATTCATTCAAAGTGACAAGCACAACGCTTTCATTCAATTATACAAACTGCATTCATTAAATCATGAATTGATTCAACGAATCAAACCTCTTTCCTTGTTTCAATCGAACAAACGTAATTGACTTATTGAGTGAATCCTCCTGCACTCGGTCATTCAATGCAATAGACTGCAATCAGTAAAGGTTCACTCATTCGTTTAATGACACAAGCCTAACGCATTGATTCAATCAAAGAAACGGCAAACATTTCCTCCATGGAGGAAACTGCACGTGTTCGTTCAATGAGTAGAACTTTTCTTTTTCATTCAATACCTCGAGCTTAACGCTTTAATTCTATGAATCAAGCTGCATTCATTCTTTGATTCATATTTCAATCATTGATTCAAAGAATCAAATGGAATTCATTGATTTAAGTGTACTAACATCACTTTATTTATGGAGTGAATTTAACTGCGTTCATTCTATTAATGAATCAAACTGCAAACATTCATTCGATGAGAAATATGGCAAGTCCTGTTCCAATGAATCTAGCTTTTGCCATTCATTCAATGAAGGAAACTGCACGCGTTCATTGAATGATACAAACTGCATGCGTTCATTAAATGAAACAGACTTCACTTGTTCAATTAATATAAACAGCTTTTCTCGTTGACTCAAGCTTTACACTTTCATTCAATGAAAGCAACTGCATTCATTCAATCATTGATTCAAACTGCCATCCTTTAGTCAATGAATCAATCAGTATCAATCGATACAATAAAATAAATCACGTTTCCTTCGTGAACCAAACAGAAAACCTGTATTCAATGAAATACACTGCACGTCTAAATTCAATGAGTGGTGCACCGGCCATTCATTCAATACCACGAGCAAAACGCATTCATTCAATGAAACGAACTGCACGCATTCAATACAGACTGCAGGTCTAAATTCAATTTTTCGATCTTCCTTCATTCATTCAATGGTCAAGCTTATCGCTTTCACTCAATGAAACAAGCTGCATTCATTGAATCATGGCATCAAACTACAATCACTGATTCAATGAATCAAACCTTATTTCTTGTTTCAATGGAACAAACCTAACTCACACAGTTAGTGATTCAAACTGCACACTTTCATTCAATGAAATAGGCTGCACTTGTCAATTCAATGAGGAGAGTTATTCTCATTCGTTCAATGTCACAGGCTTCACACATTGTCTCAATCAAACTGTACAAATTCAATCCATGAACTAAACTGCACTTGTTAATTTAATGAGTATAGAGCTTCTCTCATTCATTCAAAGTGACAAGAACAACGCTTTCATTCAATTATACAAACTGCATTCATTAAATCATGAATTGATTCAATGAATCAGTTTGTATAATTGAATGAAAGCAGTTTGTATAATTGTATAATTGATTGAATTGATTCAATCAAAGAAACGGCAAACATTTCCTCCATGGAGGAAACTGCACGTGTTCGTTCAATGAGTAGAACTTTTCTTTTTCATTCAATACCTCGAGCTTAACGCTTTAATTCTATGAATCAAGCTGCATTCATTCTTTGATTCATATTTCAATCATTGATTCAAAGAATCAAATGGAATTCATTGATTTAAGTGTACTAACATCACTTTATTTATGGAGTGAATTTAACTGCGTTCATTCTATTAATGAATCAAACTGCAAACATTCATTCGATGAGAAACATGGCAAGTCCTGTTCCAATGAATCTAGCTTTTGCCATTCATTCAATGTAGGAAACTGCACGCGTTCATTGAATGATACAAACTGCATGCGTTCATTAAATGAAACAGACTTCACTTGTTCATTTAATATAAACAGCTTTTCTCGTTGACTCAAGCTTTACACTTTCATTCAATGAAAGCAACTGCATTCATTCAATCATTGATTCAAACTGCCATCCTTTAGTCAATGAATCAATCAGTATCAATCGACACATTAAAATAAATCACGTTTCCTTCGTGAACAAAACAGAAAACCTGTATTCAATGAAATACAATGCACGTCTTAATTCAATGAGTGGAGCACCGGCCATTCATTCAATACCACGAGCAAAACGCATTCATTCAATGAAACGAACTGCACGCATTCAATACAGACTGCAGGTCTAAATTCAATTTTTAGATCTTCGTTCATTCATTCAATGGGTCAAGCTTATCGCTTTCACTCAATGAAACAAGCTGCATTCATTGAATCATGGCATCAAACTACAATCACTGATTCAATGAATCAAACCTTATTTCTTGTTTCAATGGAACAAACCTAACTCACACAGTTAGTGATTCAAACTGCACACTTTCATTCAATGAAATAGGCTGCAATTGTCAATCCAATGAGTTGAGTTACTCTCATTCGTTCAATGTCACAAGCTTCACACATTGTCTCAATCAAATTGCACACATTCAATCCATAAACCAAACTGCACCTGTTAATTCAATGAGTATGGAGCTCCTCTCATTCATTCAAAGTGTCAAGCACAATGCTTTCATTCAATTATACAAACTGCATTCATTAAATCATTGAATTGATTCAATGAATCACACCATATTCCTTGTTTCAATCGAACAAACATTTGTTGATTCAAATTTTTAGTAAGTCCTACTGCACTCGTTCTTTCAATGAAACAGACTGCACATGTAGAGGTACTCTCGTTGGATCAATGCCTCAAACTTAACGCATTGATTCAATCAAACATATTGAACAAATTTAGCCCATGAAGCAAACATTGAATGAAAAAGAAAAGTTCTACTCATTGAACGAACACGTCCAGTTTCCTCCGTGGAGCAAATGTTTTGCTGTTTCTTTGAATGAATCAATGCGTTAGGCTTGTGTCATTAAACGAATGAGAGAACCTTTACTGATTTCACTCTGTTCCATTGAATGAACAAGTGCAGGAGGATTCACTGAATAAGTCAGTTACGTTTGTTCCATTGAAACAAGGATTGTGGTTTGGTTCGTTGAATGAATGATTGCATTTTGATTCAATTATTCAATGAATGCAGCTTGTTTCATTCAATGAAAACGGTGAGCTTGACATATTGAATGAATCAGAGAAGCTCTTCTATTTGAATTAAGGCGGCCACTTTGGTTCATGGAGTGAAGGTGCGCAGTTTGACAGAGACAACGCGTGAAACCTATGGCTTGGAATGAATGAGAGTAGCTCATTGACAAGTGCAGCTTCTTTCATTGAATGAATGGGTGCAGTGTGCATTGAATGAACGCGACATTGAATGAGTGAGAGTATCTGTATTCATTGAATTGACAAGTGTTGTTTGCTTCATGGTCTAAATTTGTTCAATATGTTTGATTGAATCAATGCGTTAAGTTTGAGGCATTGATCCAACGAGAGTACCTCTACATGTGCAGTCTGTTTCATTGAAAGAACGAGTGCAGTAGACTCACTAAAAATTTGAATCAACAAATGTTTGTTCGATTGAAACAAGGAATATGGTGTGATTCATTGAATCAATTCAATGATTTAATGAATGCAGTTTGTATATTTGAATGAAAGCGTTGTGCTTGACACTTTAAATGAATGAGAGAAGCTCTATACTTAACAGGTGCAGTTTGGTTCATGGATTGAATGTGTGCTGCATTCATTGAATCTTTGCATCAAACTACAATCACTGATTCCATGAATCAAATCTTATTTCTTGTTTCAATGGAACAAACCTAACTCACACAGTTAGTGATTCAAACTGCACACTTTCATTCAATGAAATAGGCTGCACTTGTCAATTCAATGAGTAGAGTTATTCTCATTCGTTCAATGTCACAGGCTTCACACATTGCCTCAATCAAACTGCACACATTCAATCCATGAACTAAACTGCACCTGTTAATTTAATGAGTATAGAGCTTCTCTCATTCATTCAAAGTGACAAGCACAACGCTTTCATTCAATTATACAAACTGCATTCATTAAATCATGAATTGATTCAACGAATCAAACCTCTTTCCTTGTTTCAATCGAACAAACGTAATTGACTTATTGAGTGAATCCTCCTGCACTCGGTCATTCAATGCAATAGACTGCAATCAGTAAAGGTTCACTCATTCGTTTAATGACACAAGCCTAACGCATTGATTCAATCAAAGAAACGGCAAACATTTCCTCCATGGAGGAAACTGCACGTGTTCGTTCAATGAGTAGAACTTTTCTTTTTCATTCAATACCTCGAGCTTAACGCTTTAATTCTATGAATCAAGCTGCATTCATTCTTTGATTCATATTTCAATCATTGATTCAAAGAATCAAATGGAATTCATTGATTTAAGTGTACTAACATCACTTTATTTATGGAGTGAATTTAACTGCGTTCATTCTATTAATGAATCAAACTGCAAACATTCATTCGATGAGAAATATGGCAAGTCCTGTTCCAATGAATCTAGCTTTTGCCATTCATTCAATGAAGGAAACTGCACGCGTTCATTGAATGATACAAACTACATGCGTTCATTAAATGAAACAGACTTCACTTGTTCAATTAATATAAACAGCTTTTCTCGTTGACTCAAGCTTTACACTTTCATTCAATGAAAGCAACTGCATTCATTCAATCATTGATTCAAACTGCCATCCTTTAGTCAATGAATCAATCAGTATCAATCGATACAATAAAATAAATCACGTTTCCTTCGTGAACCAAACAGAAAACCTGTATTCAATGAAATACACTGCACGTCTAAATTCAATGAGTGGTGCACCGGCCATTCATTCAATACCACGAGCAAAACGCATTCATTCAATGAAACGAACTGCACGCATTCAATACAGACTGCAGGTCTAAATTCAATTTTTCGATCTTCCTTCATTCATTCAATGGTCAAGCTTATCGCTTTCACTCAATGAAACAAGCTGCATTCATTGAATCATGGCATCAAACTACAATCACTGATTCAATGAATCAAACCTTATTTCTTGTTTCAATGGAACAAACCTAACTCACACAGTTAGTGATTCAAACTGCACACTTTCATTCAATGAAATAGGCTGCACTTGTCAATTCAATGAGGAGAGTTATTCTCATTCGTTCAATGTCACAGGCTTCACACATTGTCTCAATCAAACTGTACAAATTCAATCCATGAACTAAACTGCACTTGTTAATTTAATGAGTATAGAGCTTCTCTCATTCATTCAAAGTGACAAGAACAACGCTTTCATTCAATTATACAAACTGCATTCATTAAATCATGAATTGATTCAACGAATCAAACCTCTTTCCTTGTTTCAATCGAACAAACGTAATTGACTTATTGAGTGAATCCTCCTGCACTCGGTCATTCAATGCAACAGACTGCAATCAGTAAAGGTTCACTCATTCGTTTAATGACACAAGCCTAACGCATTGATTCAATCAAAGAAACGGCAAACATTTCCTCCATGGAGGAAACTGCACGTGTTCGTTCAATGAGTAGAACTTTTCTTTTTCATTCAATACCTCGAGCTTAACGCTTTAATTCTATGAATCAAGCTGCATTCATTCTTTGATTCATATTTCAATCATTGATTCAAAGAATCAAATGGAATTCATTGATTTAAGTGTACTAACATCACTTTATTTATGGAGTGAATTTAACTGCGTTCATTCTATTAATGAATCAAACTGCAAACATTCATTCGATGAGAAACATGGCAAGTCCTGTTCCAATGAATCTAGCTTTTGCCATTCATTCAATGTAGGAAACTGCACGCGTTCATTGAATGATACAAACTGCATGCGTTCATTAAATGAAACAGACTTCACTTGTTCATTTAATATAAACAGCTTTTCTCGTTGACTCAAGCTTTACACTTTCATTCAATGAAAGCAACTGCATTCATTCAATCATTGATTCAAACTGCCATCCTTTAGTCAATGAATCAATCAGTATCAATCGACACATTAAAATAAATCACGTTTCCTTCGTGAACAAAACAGAAAACCTGTATTCAATGAAATACACTGCACGTCTTAATTCAATGAGTGGAGCACCGGCCATTCATTCAATACCACGAGCAAAACGCATTCATTCAATGAAACGAACTGCACGCATTCAATACAGACTGCAGGTCTAAATTCAATTTTTAGATCTTCGTTCATTCATTCAATGGGTCAAGCTTATCGCTTTCACTCAATGAAACAAGCTGCATTCATTGAATCATGGCATCAAACTACAATCACTGATTCAATGAATCAAACCTTATTTCTTGTTTCAATGGAACAAACCTAACTCACACAGTTAGTGATTCAAACTGCACACTTTCATTCAATGAAATAGGCTGCAATTGTCAATCCAATGAGTTGAGTTACTCTCATTCGTTCAATGTCACAAGCTTCACACATTGTCTCAATCAAATTGCACACATTCAATCCATAAACCAAACTGCACCTGTTAATTCAATGAGTATGGAGCTCCTCTCATTCATTCAAAGTGTCAAGCACAATGCTTTCATTCAATTATACAAACTGCATTCATTAAATCATTGAATTGATTCAATGAATCACACCATATTCCTTGTTTCAATCGAACAAACATTTGTTGATTCAAATTTTTAGTAAGTCCTACTGCACTCGTTCTTTCAATGAAACAGACTGCACATGTAGAGGTACTCTCGTTGGATCAATGCCTCAAACTTAACGCATTGATTCAATCAAACATATTGAACAAATTTAGCCCATGAAGCAAACATTGAATGAAAAAGAAAAGTTCTACTCATTGAACGAACACGTCCAGTTTCCTCCGTGGAGCAAATGTTTTGCTGTTTCTTTGAATGAATCAATGCGTTAGGCTTGTGTCATTAAACGAATGAGAGAACCTTTACTGATTTCACTCTGTTCCATTGAATGAACAAGTGCAGGAGGATTCACTGAATAAGTCAGTTACGTTTGTTCCATTGAAACAAGGATTGTGGTTTGGTTCGTTGAATGAATGATTGCATTTTGATTCAATTATTCAATGAATGCAGTTTGTTTCATTCAATGAAAACGGTGAGCTTGACATATTGAATGAATCAGAGAAGCTCTTCTATTTGAATTAAGGCGGCCAGTTTGGTTCATGGAGTGAAGGTGCGCAGTTTGACAGAGACAACGCGTGAAACCTATGGCTTGGAATGAATGAGAGTAGCTCATTGACAAGTGCAGCTTCTTTCATTGAATGAATGGGTGCAGTGTGCATTGAATGAACGCGACATTGAATGAGTGAGAGTATCTGTATTCATTGAATTGACAAGTGTTGTTTGCTTCATGGGCTAAATTTGTTCAATATGTTTGATTGAATCAATGCGTTAAGTTTGAGGCATTGATCCAACGAGAGTACCTCTACATGTGCAGTCTGTTTCATTGAAAGAACGAGTGCAGTAGACTCACTAAAAATTTGAATCAACAAATGTTTGTTCGATTGAAACAAGGAATATGGTGTGATTCATTGAATCAATTCAATGATTTAATGAATGCAGTTTGTATATTTGAATGAAAGCGTTGTGCTTGACACTTTAAATGAATGAGAGAAGCTCTATACTTAACAGGTGCAGTTTGGTTCATGGATTGAATGTGTGCTGCATTCATTGAATCTTTGCATCAAACTACAATCACTGATTCCATGAATCAAATCTTATTTCTTGTTTCAATGGAACAAACCTAACTCACACAGTTAGTGATTCAAACTGCACACTTTCATTCAATGAAATAGGCTGCACTTGTCAATTCAATGAGTAGAGTTATTCTCATTCGTTCAATGTCACAGGCTTCACACATTGCCTCAATCAAACTGCACACATTCAATCCATGAACTAAACTGCACCTGTTAATTTAATGAGTATAGAGCTTCTCTCATTCATTCAAAGTGACAAGCACAACGCTTTCATTCAATTATACAAACTGCATTCATTAAATCATGAATTGATTCAACGAATCAAACCTCTTTCCTTGTTTCAATCGAACAAACGTAATTGACTTATTGAGTGAATCCTCCTGCACTCGGTCATTCAATGCAATAGACTGCAATCAGTAAAGGTTCACTCATTCGTTTAATGACACAAGCCTAACGCATTGATTCAATCAAAGAAACGGCAAACATTTCCTCCATGGAGGAAACTGCACGTGTTCGTTCAATGAGTAGAACTTTTCTTTTTCATTCAATACCTCGAGCTTAACGCTTTAATTCTATGAATCAAGCTGCATTCATTCTTTGATTCATATTTCAATCATTGATTCAAAGAATCAAATGGAATTCATTGATTTAAGTGTACTAACATCACTTTATTTATGGAGTGAATTTAACTGCGTTCATTCTATTAATGAATCAAACTGCAAACATTCATTCGATGAGAAATATGGCAAGTCCTGTTCCAATGAATCTAGCTTTTGCCATTCATTCAATGAAGGAAACTGCACGCGTTCATTGAATGATACAAACTGCATGCGTTCATTAAATGAAACAGACTTCACTTGTTCAATTAATATAAACAGCTTTTCTCGTTGACTCAAGCTTTACACTTTCATTCAATGAAAGCAACTGCATTCATTCAATCATTGATTCAAACTGCCATCCTTTAGTCAATGAATCAATCAGTATCAATCGATACAATAAAATAAATCACGTTTCCTTCGTGAACCAAACAGAAAACCTGTATTCAATGAAATACACTGCACGTCTAAATTCAATGAGTGGTGCACCGGCCATTCATTCAATACCACGAGCAAAACGCATTCATTCAATGAAACGAACTGCACGCATTCAATACAGACTGCAGGTCTAAATTCAATTTTTCGATCTTCCTTCATTCATTCAATGGTCAAGCTTATCGCTTTCACTCAATGAAACAAGCTGCATTCATTGAATCATGGCATCAAACTACAATCACTGATTCAATGAATCAAACCTTATTTCTTGTTTCAATGGAACAAACCTAACTCACACAGTTAGTGATTCAAACTGCACACTTTCATTCAATGAAATAGGCTGCACTTGTCAATTCAATGAGGAGAGTTATTCTCATTCGTTCAATGTCACAGGCTTCACACATTGTCTCAATCAAACTGTACAAATTCAATCCATGAACTAAACTGCACTTGTTAATTTAATGAGTATAGAGCTTCTCTCATTCATTCAAAGTGACAAGAACAACGCTTTCATTCAATTATACAAACTGCATTCATTAAATCATGAATTGATTCAATGAATCAGTTTGTATAATTGAATGAAAGCAGTTTGTATAATTGTATAATTGATTGAATTGATTCAATCAAAGAAACGGCAAACATTTCCTCCATGGAGGAAACTGCACGTGTTCGTTCAATGAGTAGAACTTTTCTTTTTCATTCAATACCTCGAGCTTAACGCTTTAATTCTATGAATCAAGCTGCATTCATTCTTTGATTCATATTTCAATCATTGATTCAAAGAATCAAATGGAATTCATTGATTTAAGTGTACTAACATCACTTTATTTATGGAGTGAATTTAACTGCGTTCATTCTATTAATGAATCAAACTGCAAACATTCATTCGATGAGAAACATGGCAAGTCCTGTTCCAATGAATCTAGCTTTTGCCATTCATTCAATGTAGGAAACTGCACGCGTTCATTGAATGATACAAACTGCATGCGTTCATTAAATGAAACAGACTTCACTTGTTCATTTAATATAAACAGCTTTTCTCGTTGACTCAAGCTTTACACTTTCATTCAATGAAAGCAACTGCATTCATTCAATCATTGATTCAAACTGCCATCCTTTAGTCAATGAATCAATCAGTATCAATCGACACATTAAAATAAATCACGTTTCCTTCGTGAACAAAACAGAAAACCTGTATTCAATGAAATACACTGCACGTCTTAATTCAATGAGTGGAGCACCGGCCATTCATTCAATACCACGAGCAAAACGCATTCATTCAATGAAACGAACTGCACGCATTCAATACAGACTGCAGGTCTAAATTCAATTTTTAGATCTTCGTTCATTCATTCAATGGGTCAAGCTTATCGCTTTCACTCAATGAAACAAGCTGCATTCATTGAATCATGGCATCAAACTACAATCACTGATTCAATGAATCAAACCTTATTTCTTGTTTCAATGGAACAAACCTAACTCACACAGTTAGTGATTCAAACTGCACACTTTCATTCAATGAAATAGGCTGCAATTGTCAATCCAATGAGTTGAGTTACTCTCATTCGTTCAATGTCACAAGCTTCACACATTGTCTCAATCAAATTGCACACATTCAATCCATAAACCAAACTGCACCTGTTAATTCAATGAGTATGGAGCTCCTCTCATTCATTCAAAGTGTCAAGCACAATGCTTTCATTCAATTATACAAACTGCATTCATTAAATCATTGAATTGATTCAATGAATCACACCATATTCCTTGTTTCAATCGAACAAACATTTGTTGATTCAAATTTTTAGTAAGTCCTACTGCACTCGTTCTTTCAATGAAACAGACTGCACATGTAGAGGTACTCTCGTTGGATCAATGCCTCAAACTTAACGCATTGATTCAATCAAACATATTGAACGAATTTAGCCCATGAAGCAAACATTGAATGAAAAAGAAAAGTTCTACTCATTGAACGAACACGTCCAGTTTCCTCCGTGGAGCAAATGTTTTGCTGTTTCTTTGAATGAATCAATGCGTTAGGCTTGTGTCATTAAACGAATGAGAGAACCTTTACTGATTTCACTCTGTTCCATTGAATGAACAAGTGCAGGAGGATTCACTGAATAAGTCAGTTACGTTTGTTCCATTGAAACAAGGATTGTGGTTTGGTTCGTTGAATGAATGATTGCATTTTGATTCAATTATTCAATGAATGCAGTTTGTTTCATTCAATGAAAACGGTGAGCTTGACATATTGAATGAATCAGAGAAGCTCTTCTATTTGAATTAAGGCGGCCAGTTTTGTTCATGGAGTGAAGGTGCGCAGTTTGACAGAGACAACGCGTGAAACCTGTGGCTTGGAATGAATGAGAGTAGCTCATTGACAAGTGCAGCTTCTTTCATTGAATGAATGGGTGCAGTGTGCATTGAATGAACGCGACATTGAATGAGTGAGAGTATCTGTATTCATTGAATTGACAAGTGTTGTTTGCTTCATGGTCTAAATTTGTTCAATATGTTTGATTGAATCAATGCGTTAAGTTTGAGGCATTGATCCAACGAGAGTACCTCTACATGTGCAGTCTGTTTCATTGAAAGAACGAGTGCAGTAGACTCACTAAAAATTTGAATCAACAAATGTTTGTTCGATTGAAACAAGGAATATGGTGTGATTCATTGAATCAATTCAATGATTTAATGAATGCAGTTTGTATATTTGAATGAAAGCGTTGTGCTTGACACTTTAAATGAATGAGAGAAGCTCTATACTTAACAGGTGCAGTTTGGTTCATGGATTGAATGTGTGCTGCATTCATTGAATCTTTGCATCAAACTACAATCACTGATTCCATGAATCAAATCTTATTTCTTGTTTCAATGGAACAAACCTAACTCACACAGTTAGTGATTCAAACTGCACACTTTCATTCAATGAAATAGGCTGCACTTGTCAATTCAATGAGTAGAGTTATTCTCATTCGTTCAATGTCACAGGCTTCACACATTGCCTCAATTAAACTGCACACATTCAATCCATGAACTAAACTGCACCTGTTAATTTAATGAGTATAGAGCTTCTCTCATTCATTCAAAGTGACAAGCACAACGCTTTCATTCAATTATACAAACTGCATTCATTAAATCATGAATTGATTCAACGAATCAAACCTCTTTCCTTGTTTCAATCGAACAAACGTAATTGCCTTATTGAGTGAATCCTCCTGCACTCGGTCATTCAATGCAATAGACTGCAATCAGTAAAGGTTCACTCATTCGTTTAATGACACAAGCCTAACGCATTGATTCAATCAAAGAAACGGCAAACATTTCCTCCATGGAGGAAACTGCACGTGTTCGTTCAATGAGTAGAACTTTTCTTTTTCATTCAATACCTCGAGCTTAACGCTTTAATTCTATGAATCAAGCTGCATTCATTCTTTGATTCATATTTCAATCATTGATTCAAAGAATCAAATGGAATTCATTGATTTAAGTGTACTAACATCACTTTATTTATGGAGTGAATTTAACTGCGTTCATTCTATTAATGAATCAAACTGCAAACATTCATTCGATGAGAAATATGGCAAGTCCTGTTCCAATGAATCTAGCTTTTGCCATTCATTCAATGAAGGAAACTGCACGCGTTCATTGAATGATACAAACTGCATGCGTTCATTAAATGAAACAGACTTCACTTGTTCAATTAATATAAACAGCTTTTCTCGTTGACTCAAGCTTTACACTTTCATTCAATGAAAGCAACTGCATTCATTCAATCATTGATTCAAACTGCCATCCTTTAGTCAATGAATCAATCAGTATCAATCGATACAATAAAATAAATCACGTTTCCTTCGTGAACCAAACAGAAAACCTGTATTCAATGAAATACACTGCACGTCTAAATTCAATGAGTGGTGCACCGGCCATTCATTCAATACCACGAGCAAAACGCATTCATTCAATGAAACGAACTGCACGCATTCAATACAGACTGCAGGTCTAAATTCAATTTTTCGATCTTCCTTCATTCATTCAATGGTCAAGCTTATCGCTTTCACTCAATGAAACAAGCTGCATTCATTGAATCATGGCATCAAACTACAATCACTGATTCAATGAATCAAACCTTATTTCTTGTTTCAATGGAACAAACCTAACTCACACAGTTAGTGATTCAAACTGCACACTTTCATTCAATGAAATAGGCTGCACTTGTCAATTCAATGAGGAGAGTTACTCTCATTCGTTCAATGTCACAGGCTTCACACATTGTCTCAATCAAACTGCACACATTCAATCCATGAACTAAACTGCACCTGTTAATTTAATGAGTATAGAGCTTCTCTCATTCATTCAAAGTGACAAGCACAACGCTTTCATTCAATTATACAAACTGCATTCATTAAATCATGAATTGATTCAACGAATCAAACCTCTTTCCTTGTTTCAATCGAACAAACGTAATTGACTTATTGAGTGAATCCTCCTGCACTCGGTCATTCAGTGCAACAGACTGCAATCAGTAAAGGTTCACTCATACGTTTAATGACACAAGCCTAACGCATTGATTCAATCAAAGAAACGGCAAACATTTCCTCCATGGAGGAAACTGCACGTGTTCGTTCAATGAGTAGAACTTTTCTTTTTCATTCAATACCTCGAGCTTAACGCTTTAATTCTATGAATCAAGCTGCATTCATTCTTTGATTCATATTTCAATCATTGATTCAAAGAATCAAATGGAATTCATTGATTTAAGTGTACTAACATCACTTTATTTATGGAGTGAATTTAACTGCGTTCATTCTATTAATGAATCAAACTGCAAACATTCATTCGATGAGAAACATGGCAAGTCCTGTTCCAATGAATCTAGCTTTTGCCATTCATTCAATGTAGGAAACTGCACGCGTTCATTGAATGATACAAACTGCATGCGTTCATTAAATGAAACAGACTTCACTTGTTCATTTAATATAAACAGCTTTTCTCGTTGACTCAAGCTTTACACTTTCATTCAATGAAAGCAACTGCATTCATTCAATCATTGATTCAAACTGCCATCCTTTAGTCAATGAATCAATCAGTATCAATCGACACATTAAAATAAATCACGTTTCCTTCGTGAACAAAACAGAAAACCTGTATTCAATGAAATACAATGCACGTCTTAATTCAATGAGTGGAGCACCGGCCATCATTCAATACCACGAGCAAAACGCATTCATTCAATGAAACGAACTGCACGCATTCAATACAGACTGCAGGTCTAAATTCAATTTTTAGATCTTCGTTCATTCATTCAATGGGTCAAGCTTATCGCTTTCACTCAATGAAACAAGCTGCATTCATTGAATCATGGCATCAAACTACAATCACTGATTCAATGAATCAAACCTCATTTCTTGTTTCAATGGAACAAACCTAACTCACACAGTTAGTGATTCAAACTGCACACTTTCATTCAATGAAATAGGCTGCAATTGTCAATCCAATGAGTTGAGTTACTCTCATTCGTTCAATGTCACAAGCTTCACACATTGTCTCAATCAAATTGCACACATTCAATCCATAAACCAAACTGCACCTGTTAATTCAATGAGTATGGAGCTCCTCTCATTCATTCAAAGTGTCAAGCACAATGCTTTCATTCAATTATACAAACTGCATTCATTAAATCATTGAATTGATTCAATGAATCACACCATATTCCTTGTTTCAATCGAACAAACATTTGTTGATTCAAATTTTTAGTAAGTCCTACTGCACTCGTTCTTTCAATGAAACAGACTGCACATGTAGAGGTACTCTCGTTGGATCAATGCCTCAAACTTAACGCATTGATTCAATCAAACATATTGAACGAATTTAGCCCATGAAGCAAACATTGAATGAAAAAGAAAAGTTCTACTCATTGAACGAACACGTCCAGTTTCCTCCGTGGAGCAAATGTTTTGCTGTTTCTTTGAATGAATCAATGCGTTAGGCTTGTGTCATTAAACGAATGAGAGAACCTTTACTGATTTCACTCTGTTCCATTGAATGAACAAGTGCAGGAGGATTCACTGAATAAGTCAGTTACGTTTGTTCCATTGAAACAAGGATTGTGGTTTGGTTCGTTGAATGAATGATTGCATTTTGATTCAATTATTCAATGAATGCAGTTTGTTTCATTCAATGAAAACGGTGAGCTTGACATATTGAATGAATCAGAGAAGCTCTTCTATTTGAATTAAGGCGGCCAGTTTTGTTCATGGAGTGAAGGTGCGCAGTTTGACAGAGACAACGCGTGAAACCTGTGGCTTGGAATGAATGAGAGTAGCTCATTGACAAGTGCAGCTTCTTTCATTGAATGAATGGGTGCAGTGTGCATTGAATGAACGCGACATTGAATGAGTGAGAGTATCTGTATTCATTGAATTGACAAGTGTTGTTTGCTTCATGGTCTAAATTTGTTCAATATGTTTGATTGAATCAATGCGTTAAGTTTGAGGCATTGATCCAACGAGAGTACCTCTACATGTGCAGTCTGTTTCATTGAAAGAACGAGTGCAGTAGACTCACTAAAAATTTGAATCAACAAATGTTTGTTCGATTGAAACAAGGAATATGGTGTGATTCATTGAATCAATTCAATGATTTAATGAATGCAGTTTGTATATTTGAATGAAAGCGTTGTGCTTGACACTTTAAATGAATGAGAGAAGCTCTATACTTAACAGGTGCAGTTTGGTTCATGGATTGAATGTGTGCTGCATTCATTGAATCTTTGCATCAAACTACAATCACTGATTCCATGAATCAAATCTTATTTCTTGTTTCAATGGAACAAACCTAACTCACACAGTTAGTGATTCAAACTGCACACTTTCATTCAATGAAATAGGCTGCACTTGTCAATTCAATGAGAAGAGTTATTCTCATTCGTTCAATGTCACAGGCTTCACACATTGCCTCAATCAAACTGCACACATTCAATCCATGAACTAAACTGCACCTGTTAATTTAATGAGTATAGAGCTTCTCTCATTCATTCAAAGTGACAAGCACAACGCTTTCATTCAATTATACAAACTGCATTCATTAAATCATGAATTGATTCAACGAATCAAACCTCTTTCCTTGTTTCAATCGAACAAACGTAATTGACTTATTGAGTGAATCCTCCTGCACTCGGTCATTCAATGCAATAGACTGCAATCAGTAAAGGTTCACTCATTCGTTTAATGACACAAGCCTAACGCATTGATTCAATCAAAGAAACGGCAAACATTTCCTCCATGGAGGAAACTGCACGTGTTCGTTCAATGAGTAGAACTTTTCTTTTTCATTCAATACCTCGAGCTTAACGCTTTAATTCTATGAATCAAGCTGCATTCATTCTTTGATTCATATTTCAATCATTGATTCAAAGAATCAAATGGAATTCATTGATTTAAGTGTACTAACATCACTTTATTTATGGAGTGAATTTAACTGCGTTCATTCTATTAATGAATCAAACTGCAAACATTCATTCGATGAGAAATATGGCAAGTCCTGTTCCAATGAATCTAGCTTGTGCCATTCATTCAATGAAGGAAACTGCACGCGTTCATTGAATGATACAAACTGCATGCGTTCATTAAATGAAACAGACTTCACTTGTTCAATTAATATAAACAGCTTTTCTCGTTGACTCAAGCTTTACACTTTCATTCAATGAAAGCAACTGCATTCATTCAATCATTGATTCAAACTGCCATCCTTTAGTCAATGAATCAATCAGTATCAATCGATACAATAAAATAAATCACGTTTCCTTCGTGAACCAAACAGAAAACCTGTATTCAATGAAATACACTGCACGTCTAAATTCAATGAGTGGTGCACCGGCCATTCATTCAATACCACGAGCAAAACGCATTCATTCAATGAAACGAACTGCACGCATTCAATACAGACTGCAGGTCTAAATTCAATTTTTCGATCTTCCTTCATTCATTCAATGGTCAAGCTTATCGCTTTCACTCAATGAAACAAGCTGCATTCATTGAATCATGGCATCAAACTACAATCACTGATTCAATGAATCAAACCTTATTTCTTGTTTCAATGGAACAAACCTAACTCACACAGTTAGTGATTCAAACTGCACACTTTCATTCAATGAAATAGGCTGCACTTGTCAATTCAATGAGGAGAGTTACTCTCATTCGTTCAATGTCACAGGCTTCACACATTGTCTCAATCAAACTGCACACATTCAATCCATGAACTAAACTGCACCTGTTAATTTAATGAGTATAGAGCTTCTCTCATTCATTCAAAGTGACAAGCACAACGCTTTCATTCAATTATACAAACTGCATTCATTAAATCATGAATTGATTCAACGAATCAAACCTCTTTCCTTGTTTCAATCGAACAAACGTAATTGACTTATTGAGTGAATCCTCCTGCACTCGGTCATTCAGTGCAACAGACTGCAATCAGTAAAGGTTCACTCATTCGTTTAATGACACAAGCCTAACGCATTGATTCAATCAAAGAAACGGCAAACATTTCCTCCATGGAGGAAACTGCACGTGTTCGTTCAATGAGTAGAACTTTTCTTTTTCATTCAATACCTCGAGCTTAACGCTTTAATTCTATGAATCAAGCTGCATTCATTCTTTGATTCATATTTCAATCATTGATTCAAAGAATCAAATGGAATTCATTGATTTAAGTGTACTAACATCACTTTATTTATGGAGTGAATTTAACTGCGTTCATTCTATTAATGAATCAAACTGCAAACATTCATTCGATGAGAAACATGGCAAGTCCTGTTCCAATGAATCTAGCTTTTGCCATTCATTCAATGTAGGAAACTGCACGCGTTCATTGAATGATACAAACTGCATGCGTTCATTAAATGAAACAGACTTCACTTGTTCATTTAATATAAACAGCTTTTCTCGTTGACTCAAGCTTTACACTTTCATTCAATGAAAGCAACTGCATTCATTCAATCATTGATTCAAACTGCCATCCTTTAGTCAATGAATCAATCAGTATCAATCGACACATTAAAATAAATCACGTTTCCTTCGTGAACAAAACAGAAAACCTGTATTCAATGAAATACAATGCACGTCTTAATTCAATGAGTGGAGTACCGGCCATTCATTCAATACCACGAGCAAAACGCATTCATTCAATGAAACGAACTGCACGCATTCAATACAGACTGCAGGTCTAAATTCAATTTTTAGATCTTCGTTCATTCATTCAATGGGTCAAGCTTATCGCTTTCACTCAATGAAACAAGCTGCATTCATTGAATCATGGCATCAAACTACAATCACTGATTCAATGAATCAAACCTCATTTCTTGTTTCAATGGAACAAACCTAACTCACACAGTTAGTGATTCAAACTGCACACTTTCATTCAATGAAATAGGCTGCAATTGTCAATCCAATGAGTTGAGTTACTCTCATTCGTTCAATGTCACAAGCTTCACACATTGTCTCAATCAAATTGCACACATTCAATCCATAAACCAAACTGCACCTGTTAATTCAATGAGTATGGAGCTCCTCTCATTCATTCAAAGTGTCAAGCACAATGCTTTCATTCAATTATACAAACTGCATTCATTAAATCATTGAATTGATTCAATGAATCACACCATATTCCTTGTTTCAATCGAACAAACATTTGTTGATTCAAATTTTTAGTAAGTCCTACTGCACTCGTTCTTTCAATGAAACAGACTGCACATGTAGAGGTACTCTCGTTGGATCAATGCCTCAAACTTAACGCATTGATTCAATCAAACATATTGAACGAATTTAGCCCATGAAGCAAACATTGAATGAAAAAGAAAAGTTCTACTCATTGAACGAACACGTCCAGTTTCCTCCGTGGAGCAAATGTTTTGCTGTTTCTTTGAATGAATCAATGCGTTAGGCTTGTGTCATTAAACGAATGAGAGAACCTTTACTGATTTCACTCTGTTCCATTGAATGAACAAGTGCAGGAGGATTCACTGAATAAGTCAGTTACGTTTGTTCCATTGAAACAAGGATTGTGGTTTGGTTCGTTGAATGAATGATTGCATTTTGATTCAATTATTCAATGAATGCAGTTTGTTTCATTCAATGAAAACGGTGAGCTTGACATATTGAATGAATCAGAGAAGCTCTTCTATTTGAATTAAGGCGGCCAGTTTTGTTCATGGAGTGAAGGTGCGCAGTTTGACAGAGACAACGCGTGAAACCTGTGGCTTGGAATGAATGAGAGTAGCTCATTGACAAGTGCAGCTTCTTTCATTGAATGAATGGGTGCAGTGTGCATTGAATGAACGCGACATTGAATGAGTGAGAGTATCTGTATTCATTGAATTGACAAGTGTTGTTTGCTTCATGGTCTAAATTTGTTCAATATGTTTGATTGAATCAATGCGTTAAGTTTGAGGCATTGATCCAACGAGAGTACCTCTACATGTGCAGTCTGTTTCATTGAAAGAACGAGTGCAGTAGACTCACTAAAAATTTGAATCAACAAATGTTTGTTCGATTGAAACAAGGAATATGGTGTGATTCATTGAATCAATTCAATGATTTAATGAATGCAGTTTGTATATTTGAATGAAAGCGTTGTGCTTGACACTTTAAATGAATGAGAGAAGCTCTATACTTAACAGGTGCAGTTTGGTTCATGGATTGAATGTGTGCTGCATTCATTGAATCTTTGCATCAAACTACAATCACTGATTCCATGAATCAAATCTTATTTCTTGTTTCAATGGAACAAACCTAACTCACACAGTTAGTGATTCAAACTGCACACTTTCATTCAATGAAATAGGCTGCACTTGTCAATTCAATGAGTAGAGTTATTCTCATTCGTTCAATGTCACAGGCTTCACACATTGCCTCAATCAAACTGCACACATTCAATCCATGAACTAAACTGCACCTGTTAATTTAATGAGTATAGAGCTTCTCTCATTCATTCAAAGTGACAAGCACAACGCTTTCATTCAATTATACAAACTGCATTCATTAAATCATGAATTGATTCAACGAATCAAACCTCTTTCCTTGTTTCAATCGAACAAACGTAATTGCCTTATTGAGTGAATCCTCCTGCACTCGGTCATTCAATGCAATAGACTGCAATCAGTAAAGGTTCACTCATTCGTTTAATGACACAAGCCTAACGCATTGATTCAATCAAAGAAACGGCAAACATTTCCTCCATGGAGGAAACTGCACGTGTTCGTTCAATGAGTAGAACTTTTCTTTTTCATTCAATACCTCGAGCTTAACGCTTTAATTCTATGAATCAAGCTGCATTCATTCTTTGATTCATATTTCAATCATTGATTCAAAGAATCAAATGGAATTCATTGATTTAACTGTACTAACATCACTTTATTTATGGAGTGAATTTAACTGCGTTCATTCTATTAATGAATCAAACTGCAAACATTCATTCGATGAGAAACATGGCAAGTCCTGTTCCAATGAATCTAGCTTTTGCCATTCATTCAATGAAGGAAACTGCACGCGTTCATTGAATGATACAAACTGCATGCGTTCATTAAATGAAACAGACTTCACTTGTTCATTTAATATAAACAGCTTTTCTCGTTGACTCAAGCTTTACACTTTCATTCAATGAAAGCAACTGCATTCATTCAATCATTGATTCAAACTGCCATCCTTTAGTCAATGAATCAATCAGTATCAATCGACACATTAAAATAAATCACGTTTCCTTCGTGAACAAAACAGAAAACCTGTATTCAATGAAATACACTGCACGTCTTAATTCAATGAGTGGAGCACCGGCCATTCATTCAATACCACGAGCAAAACGCATTCATTCAATGAAACGAACTGCACGCATTCAATACAGACTGCAGGTCTAAATTCAATTTTTAGATCTTCGTTCATTCATTCAATGGGTCAAGCTTATCGCTTTCACTCAATGAAACAAGCTGCATTCATTGAATCATGGCATCAAACTACAATCACTGATTCAATGAATCAAACCTTATTTCTTGTTTCAATGGAACAAACCTAACTCACACAGTTAGTGATTCAAACTGCACACTTTCATTCAATGAAATAGGCTGCAATTGTCAATCCAATGAGTTGAGTTACTCTCATTCGTTCAATGTCACAAGCTTCACACATTGTCTCAATCAAATTGCACACATTCAATCCATAAACCAAACTGCACCTGTTAATTCAATGAGTATGGAGCTCCTCTCATTCATTCAAAGTGTCAAGCACAATGCTTTCATTCAATTATACAAACTGCATTCATTAAATCATTGAATTGATTCAATGAATCACACCATATTCCTTGTTTCAATCGAACAAACATTTGTTGATTCAAATTTTTAGTAAGTCCTACTGCACTCGTTCTTTCAATGAAACAGACTGCACATGTAGAGGTACTCTCGTTGGATCAATGCCTCAAACTTAACGCATTGATTCAATCAAACATATTGAACAAATTTAGCCCATGAAGCAAACATTGAATGAAAAAGAAAAGTTCTACTCATTGAACGAACACGTCCAGTTTCCTCCGTGGAGCAAATGTTTTGCTGTTTCTTTGAATGAATCAATGCGTTAGGCTTGTGTCATTAAACGAATGAGAGAACCTTTACTGATTTCACTCTGTTCCATTGAATGAACAAGTGCAGGAGGATTCACTGAATAAGTCAGTTACGTTTGTTCCATTGAAACAAGGATTGTGGTTTGGTTCGTTGAATGAATGATTGCATTTTGATTCAATTATTCAATGAATGCAGTTTGTTTCATTCAATGAAAACGGTGAGCTTGACATATTGAATGAATCAGAGAAGCTCTTCTATTTGAATTAAGGCGGCCACTTTGTTTCATGGAGTGAAGGTGCGCAGTTTGACAGAGACAACGCGTGAAACCTATGGCTTGGAATGAATGAGAGTAGCTCATTGACAAGTGCAGCTTCTTTCATTGAATGAATGGGTGCAGTGTGCATTGAATGAACGCGACATTGAATGAGTGAGAGTATCTGTATTCATTGAATTGACAAGTGTTGTTTGCTTCATGGGCTAAATTTGTTCAATATGTTTGATTGAATCAATGCGTTAAGTTTGAGGCATTGATCCAACGAGAGTACCTCTACATGTGCAGTCTGTTTCATTGAAAGAACGAGTGCAGTAGACTCACTAAAAATTTGAATCAACAAATGTTTGTTCGATTGAAACAAGGAATATGGTGTGATTCATTGAATCAATTCAATGATTTAATGAATGCAGTTTGTATATTTGAATGAAAGCGTTGTGCTTGACACTTTAAATGAATGAGAGAAGCTCTATACTTAACAGGTGCAGTTTGGTTCATGGATTGAATGTGTGCTGCATTCATTGAATCTTTGCATCAAACTACAATCACTGATTCCATGAATCAAATCTTATTTCTTGTTTCAATGGAACAAACCTAACTCACACAGTTAGTGATTCAAACTGCACACTTTCATTCAATGAAATAGGCTGCACTTGTCAATTCAATGAGTAGAGTTATTCTCATTCGTTCAATGTCACAGGCTTCACACATTGCCTCAATCAAACTGCACACATTCAATCCATGAACTAAACTGCACCTGTTAATTTAATGAGTATAGAGCTTCTCTCATTCATTCAAAGTGACAAGCACAACGCTTTCATTCAATTATACAAACTGCATTCATTAAATCATGAATTGATTCAACGAATCAAACCTCTTTCCTTGTTTCAATCGAACAAACGTAATTGACTTATTGAGTGAATCCTCCTGCACTCGGTCATTCAATGCAATAGACTGCAATCAGTAAAGGTTCACTCATTCGTTTAATGACACAAGCCTAACGCATTGATTCAATCAAAGAAACGGCAAACATTTCCTCCATGGAGGAAACTGCACGTGTTCGTTCAATGAGTAGAACTTTTCTTTTTCATTCAATACCTCGAGCTTAACGCTTTAATTCTATGAATCAAGCTGCATTCATTCTTTGATTCATATTTCAATCATTGATTCAAAGAATCAAATGGAATTCATTGATTTAAGTGTACTAACATCACTTTATTTATGGAGTGAATTTAACTGCGTTCATTCTATTAATGAATCAAACTGCAAACATTCATTCGATGAGAAATATGGCAAGTCCTGTTCCAATGAATCTAGCTTGTGCCATTCATTCAATGAAGGAAACTGCACGCGTTCATTGAATGATACAAACTGCATGCGTTCATTAAATGAAACAGACTTCACTTGTTCAATTAATATAAACAGCTTTTCTCGTTGACTCAAGCTTTACACTTTCATTCAATGAAAGCAACTGCATTCATTCAATCATTGATTCAAACTGCCATCCTTTAGTCAATGAATCAATCAGTATCAATCGATACAATAAAATAAATCACGTTTCCTTCGTGAACCAAACAGAAAACCTGTATTCAATGAAATACACTGCACGTCTAAATTCAATGAGTGGTGCACCGGCCATTCATTCAATACCACGAGCAAAACGCATTCATTCAATGAAACGAACTGCACGCATTCAATACAGACTGCAGGTCTAAATTCAATTTTTCGATCTTCCTTCATTCATTCAATGGTCAAGCTTATCGCTTTCACTCAATGAAACAAGCTGCATTCATTGAATCATGGCATCAAACTACAATCACTGATTCAATGAATCAAACCTTATTTCTTGTTTCAATGGAACAAACCTAACTCACACAGTTAGTGATTCAAACTGCACACTTTCATTCAATGAAATAGGCTGCACTTGTCAATTCAATGAGGAGAGTTACTCTCATTCGTTCAATGTCACAGGCTTCACACATTGTCTCAATCAAACTGCACACATTCAATCCATGAACTAAACTGCACCTGTTAATTTAATGAGTATAGAGCTTCTCTCATTCATTCAAAGTGACAAGCACAACGCTTTCATTCAATTATACAAACTGCATTCATTAAATCATGAATTGATTCAACGAATCAAACCTCTTTCCTTGTTTCAATCGAACAAACGTAATTGACTTATTGAGTGAATCCTCCTGCACTCGGTCATTCAGTGCAACAGACTGCAATCAGTAAAGGTTCACTCATTCGTTTAATGACACAAGCCTAACGCATTGATTCAATCAAAGAAACGGCAAACATTTCCTCCATGGAGGAAACTGCACGTGTTCGTTCAATGAGTAGAACTTTTCTTTTTCATTCAATACCTCGAGCTTAACGCTTTAATTCTATGAATCAAGCTGCATTCATTCTTTGATTCATATTTCAATCATTGATTCAAAGAATCAAATGGAATTCATTGATTTAAGTGTACTAACATCACTTTATTTATGGAGTGAATTTAACTGCGTTCATTCTATTAATGAATCAAACTGCAAACATTCATTCGATGAGAAACATGGCAAGTCCTGTTCCAATGAATCTAGCTTTTGCCATTCATTCAATGTAGGAAACTGCACGCGTTCATTGAATGATACAAACTGCATGCGTTCATTAAATGAAACAGACTTCACTTGTTCATTTAATATAAACAGCTTTTCTCGTTGACTCAAGCTTTACACTTTCATTCAATGAAAGCAACTGCATTCATTCAATCATTGATTCAAACTGCCATCCTTTAGTCAATGAATCAATCAGTATCAATCGACACATTAAAATAAATCACGTTTCCTTCGTGAACAAAACAGAAAACCTGTATTCAATGAAATACAATGCACGTCTTAATTCAATGAGTGGAGTACCGGCCATTCATTCAATACCACGAGCAAAACGCATTCATTCAATGAAACGAACTGCACGCATTCAATACAGACTGCAGGTCTAAATTCAATTTTTAGATCTTCGTTCATTCATTCAATGGGTCAAGCTTATCGCTTTCACTCAATGAAACAAGCTGCATTCATTGAATCATGGCATCAAACTACAATCACTGATTCAATGAATCAAACCTCATTTCTTGTTTCAATGGAACAAACCTAACTCACACAGTTAGTGATTCAAACTGCACACTTTCATTCAATGAAATAGGCTGCAATTGTCAATCCAATGAGTTGAGTTACTCTCATTCGTTCAATGTCACAAGCTTCACACATTGTCTCAATCAAATTGCACACATTCAATCCATAAACCAAACTGCACCTGTTAATTCAATGAGTATGGAGCTCCTCTCATTCATTCAAAGTGTCAAGCACAATGCTTTCATTCAATTATACAAACTGCATTCATTAAATCATTGAATTGATTCAATGAATCACACCATATTCCTTGTTTCAATCGAACAAACATTTGTTGATTCAAATTTTTAGTAAGTCCTACTGCACTCGTTCTTTCAATGAAACAGACTGCACATGTAGAGGTACTCTCGTTGGATCAATGCCTCAAACTTAACGCATTGATTCAATCAAACATATTGAACGAATTTAGCCCATGAAGCAAACATTGAATGAAAAAGAAAAGTTCTACTCATTGAACGAACACGTCCAGTTTCCTCCGTGGAGCAAATGTTTTGCTGTTTCTTTGAATGAATCAATGCGTTAGGCTTGTGTCATTAAACGAATGAGAGAACCTTTACTGATTTCACTCTGTTCCATTGAATGAACAAGTGCAGGAGGATTCACTGAATAAGTCAGTTACGTTTGTTCCATTGAAACAAGGATTGTGGTTTGGTTCGTTGAATGAATGATTGCATTTTGATTCAATTATTCAATGAATGCAGTTTGTTTCATTCAATGAAAACGGTGAGCTTGACATATTGAATGAATCAGAGAAGCTCTTCTATTTGAATTAAGGCGGCCAGTTTGGTTCATGGAGTGAAGGTGCGCAGTTTGACAGAGACAACGCGTGAAACCTATGGCTTGGAATGAATGAGAGTAGCTCATTGACAAGTGCAGCTTCTTTCATTGAATGAATGGGTGCAGTGTGCATTGAATGAACGCGACATTGAATGAGTGAGAGTATCTGTATTCATTGAATTGACAAGTGTTGTTTGCTTCATGGTCTAAATTTGTTCAATATGTTTGATTGAATCAATGCGTTAAGTTTGAGGCATTGATCCAACGAGAGTACCTCTACATGTGCAGTCTGTTTCATTGAAAGAACGAGTGCAGTAGACTCACTAAAAATTTGAATCAACAAATGTTTGTTCGATTGAAACAAGGAATATGGTGTGATTCATTGAATCAATTCAATGATTTAATGAATGCAGTTTGTATATTTGAATGAAAGCGTTGTGCTTGACACTTTAAATGAATGAGAGAAGCTCTATACTTAACAGGTGCAGTTTGGTTCATGGATTGAATGTGTGCTGCATTCATTGAATCTTTGCATCAAACTACAATCACTGATTCCATGAATCAAATCTTATTTCTTGTTTCAATGGAACAAACCTAACTCACACAGTTAGTGATTCAAACTGCACACTTTCATTCAATGAAATAGGCTGCACTTGTCAATTCAATGAGTAGAGTTATTCTCATTCGTTCAATGTCACAGGCTTCACACATTGCCTCAATTAAACTGCACACATTCAATCCATGAACTAAACTGCACCTGTTAATTTAATGAGTATAGAGCTTCTCTCATTCATTCAAAGTGACAAGCACAACGCTTTCATTCAATTATACAAACTGCATTCATTAAATCATGAATTGATTCAACGAATCAAACCTCTTTCCTTGTTTCAATCGAACAAACGTAATTGCCTTATTGAGTGAATCCTCCTGCACTCGGTCATTCAATGCAATAGACTGCAATCAGTAAAGGTTCACTCATTCGTTTAATGACACAAGCCTAACGCATTGATTCAATCAAAGAAACGGCAAACATTTCCTCCATGGAGGAAACTGCACGTGTTCGTTCAATGAGTAGAACTTTTCTTTTTCATTCAATACCTCGAGCTTAACGCTTTAATTCTATGAATCAAGCTGCATTCATTCTTTGATTCATATTTCAATCATTGATTCAAAGAATCAAATGGAATTCATTGATTTAACTGTACTAACATCACTTTATTTATGGAGTGAATTTAACTGCGTTCATTCTATTAATGAATCAAACTGCAAACATTCATTCGATGAGAAATATGGCAAGTCCTGTTCCAATGAATCTAGCTTTTGCCATTCATTCAATGAAGGAAACTGCACGCGTTCATTGAATGATACAAACTGCATGCGTTCATTAAATGAAACAGACTTCACTTGTTCAATTAATATAAACAGCTTTTCTCGTTGACTCAAGCTTTACACTTTCATTCAATGAAAGCAACTGCATTCATTCAATCATTGATTCAAACTGCCATCCTTTAGTCAATGAATCAATCAGTATCAATCGATACAATAAAATAAATCACGTTTCCTTCGTGAACCAAACAGAAAACCTGTATTCAATGAAATACACTGCACGTCTAAATTCAATGAGTGGTGCACCGGCCATTCATTCAATACCACGAGCAAAACGCATTCATTCAATGAAACGAACTGCACGCATTCAATACAGACTGCAGGTCTAAATTCAATTTTTCGATCTTCCTTCATTCATTCAATGGTCAAGCTTATCGCTTTCACTCAATGAAACAAGCTGCATTCATTGAATCATGGCATCAAACTACAATCACTGATTCAATGAATCAAACCTTATTTCTTGTTTCAATGGAACAAACCTAACTCACACAGTTAGTGATTCAAACTGCACACTTTCATTCAATGAAATAGGCTGCACTTGTCAATTCAATGAGGAGAGTTACTCTCATTCGTTCAATGTCACAGGCTTCACACATTGTCTCAATCAAACTGCACACATTCAATCCATGAACTAAACTGCACCTGTTAATTTAATGAGTATAGAGCTTCTCTCATTCATTCAAAGTGACAAGCACAACGCTTTCATTCAATTATACAAACTGCATTCATTAAATCATGAATTGATTCAACGAATCAAACCTCTTTCCTTGTTTCAATCGAACAAACGTAATTGACTTATTGAGTGAATCCTCCTGCACTCGGTCATTCAGTGCAACAGACTGCAATCAGTAAAGGTTCACTCATTCGTTTAATGACACAAGCCTAACGCATTGATTCAATCAAAGAAACGGCAAACATTTCCTCCATGGAGGAAACTGCACGTGTTCGTTCAATGAGTAGAACTTTTCTTTTTCATTCAATACCTCGAGCTTAACGCTTTAATTCTATGAATCAAGCTGCATTCATTCTTTGATTCATATTTCAATCATTGATTCAAAGAATCAAATGGAATTCATTGATTTAAGTGTACTAACATCACTTTATTTATGGAGTGAATTTAACTGCGTTCATTCTATTAATGAATCAAACTGCAAACATTCATTCGATGAGAAACATGGCAAGTCCTGTTCCAATGAATCTAGCTTTTGCCATTCATTCAATGTAGGAAACTGCACGCGTTCATTGAATGATACAAACTGCATGCGTTCATTAAATGAAACAGACTTCACTTGTTCATTTAATATAAACAGCTTTTCTCGTTGACTCAAGCTTTACACTTTCATTCAATGAAAGCAACTGCATTCATTCAATCATTGATTCAAACTGCCATCCTTTAGTCAATGAATCAATCAGTATCAATCGACACATTAAAATAAATCACGTTTCCTTCGTGAACAAAACAGAAAACCTGTATTCAATGAAATACACTGCACGTCTTAATTCAATGAGTGGAGCACCGGCCATCATTCAATACCACGAGCAAAACGCATTCATTCAATGAAACGAACTGCACGCATTCAATACAGACTGCAGGTCTAAATTCAATTTTTAGATCTTCGTTCATTCATTCAATGGGTCAAGCTTATCGCTTTCACTCAATGAAACAAGCTGCATTCATTGAATCATGGCATCAAACTACAATCACTGATTCAATGAATCAAACCTTATTTCTTGTTTCAATGGAACAAACCTAACTCACACAGTTAGTGATTCAAACTGCACACTTTCATTCAATGAAATAGGCTGCAATTGTCAATCCAATGAGTTGAGTTACTCTCATTCGTTCAATGTCACAAGCTTCACACATTGTCTCAATCAAATTGCACACATTCAATCCATAAACCAAACTGCACCTGTTAATTCAATGAGTATGGAGCTCCTCTCATTCATTCAAAGTGTCAAGCACAATGCTTTCATTCAATTATACAAACTGCATTCATTAAATCATTGAATTGATTCAATGAATCACACCATATTCCTTGTTTCAATCGAACAAACATTTGTTGATTCAAATTTTTAGTAAGTCCTACTGCACTCGTTCTTTCAATGAAACAGACTGCACATGTAGAGGTACTCTCGTTGGATCAATGCCTCAAACTTAACGCATTGATTCAATCAAACATATTGAACGAATTTAGCCCATGAAGCAAACATTGAATGAAAAAGAAAAGTTCTACTCATTGAACGAACACGTCCAGTTTCCTCCGTGGAGCAAATGTTTTGCTGTTTCTTTGAATGAATCAATGCGTTAGGCTTGTGTCATTAAACGAATGAGAGAACCTTTACTGATTTCACTCTGTTCCATTGAATGAACAAGTGCAGGAGGATTCACTGAATAAGTCAGTTACGTTTGTTCCATTGAAACAAGGATTGTGGTTTGGTTCGTTGAATGAATGATTGCATTTTGATTCAATTATTCAATGAATGCAGTTTGTTTCATTCAATGAAAACGGTGAGCTTGACATATTGAATGAATCAGAGAAGCTCTTCTATTTGAATTAAGGCGGCCAGTTTGGTTCATGGAGTGAAGGTGCGCAGTTTGACAGAGACAACGCGTGAAACCTATGGCTTGGAATGAATGAGAGTAGCTCATTGACAAGTGCAGCTTCTTTCATTGAATGAATGGGTGCAGTGTGCATTGAATGAACGCGACATTGAATGAGTGAGAGTATCTGTATTCATTGAATTGACAAGTGTTGTTTGCTTCATGGTCTAAATTTGTTCAATATGTTTGATTGAATCAATGCGTTAAGTTTGAGGCATTGATCCAACGAGAGTACCTCTACATGTGCAGTCTGTTTCATTGAAAGAACGAGTGCAGTAGACTCACTAAAAATTTGAATCAACAAATGTTTGTTCGATTGAAACAAGGAATATGGTGTGATTCATTGAATCAATTCAATGATTTAATGAATGCAGTTTGTATATTTGAATGAAAGCGTTGTGCTTGACACTTTAAATGAATGAGAGAAGCTCTATACTTAACAGGTGCAGTTTGGTTCATGGATTGAATGTGTGCTGCATTCATTGAATCTTTGCATCAAACTACAATCACTGATTCCATGAATCAAATCTTATTTCTTGTTTCAATGGAACAAACCTAACTCACACAGTTAGTGATTCAAACTGCACACTTTCATTCAATGAAATAGGCTGCACTTGTCAATTCAATGAGTAGAGTTATTCTCATTCGTTCAATGTCACAGGCTTCACACATTGCCTCAATTAAACTGCACACATTCAATCCATGAACTAAACTGCACCTGTTAATTTAATGAGTATAGAGCTTCTCTCATTCATTCAAAGTGACAAGCACAACGCTTTCATTCAATTATACAAACTGCATTCATTAAATCATGAATTGATTCAACGAATCAAACCTCTTTCCTTGTTTCAATCGAACAAACGTAATTGCCTTATTGAGTGAATCCTCCTGCACTCGGTCATTCAATGCAATAGACTGCAATCAGTAAAGGTTCACTCATTCGTTTAATGACACAAGCCTAACGCATTGATTCAATCAAAGAAACGGCAAACATTTCCTCCATGGAGGAAACTGCACGTGTTCGTTCAATGAGTAGAACTTTTCTTTTTCATTCAATACCTCGAGCTTAACGCTTTAATTCTATGAATCAAGCTGCATTCATTCTTTGATTCATATTTCAATCATTGATTCAAAGAATCAAATGGAATTCATTGATTTAACTGTACTAACATCACTTTATTTATGGAGTGAATTTAACTGCGTTCATTCTATTAATGAATCAAACTGCAAACATTCATTCGATGAGAAATATGGCAAGTCCTGTTCCAATGAATCTAGCTTTTGCCATTCATTCAATGAAGGAAACTGCACGCGTTCATTGAATGATACAAACTGCATGCGTTCATTAAATGAAACAGACTTCACTTGTTCAATTAATATAAACAGCTTTTCTCGTTGACTCAAGCTTTACACTTTCATTCAATGAAAGCAACTGCATTCATTCAATCATTGATTCAAACTGCCATCCTTTAGTCAATGAATCAATCAGTATCAATCGATACAATAAAATAAATCACGTTTCCTTCGTGAACCAAACAGAAAACCTGTATTCAATGAAATACACTGCACGTCTAAATTCAATGAGTGGTGCACCGGCCATTCATTCAATACCACGAGCAAAACGCATTCATTCAATGAAACGAACTGCACGCATTCAATACAGACTGCAGGTCTAAATTCAATTTTTCGATCTTCCTTCATTCATTCAATGGTCAAGCTTATCGCTTTCACTCAATGAAACAAGCTGCATTCATTGAATCATGGCATCAAACTACAATCACTGATTCAATGAATCAAACCTTATTTCTTGTTTCAATGGAACAAACCTAACTCACACAGTTAGTGATTCAAACTGCACACTTTCATTCAATGAAATAGGCTGCACTTGTCAATTCAATGAGGAGAGTTACTCTCATTCGTTCAATGTCACAGGCTTCACACATTGTCTCAATCAAACTGCACACATTCAATCCATGAACTAAACTGCACCTGTTAATTTAATGAGTATAGAGCTTCTCTCATTCATTCAAAGTGACAAGCACAACGCTTTCATTCAATTATACAAACTGCATTCATTAAATCATGAATTGATTCAACGAATCAAACCTCTTTCCTTGTTTCAATCGAACAAACGTAATTGACTTATTGAGTGAATCCTCCTGCACTCGGTCATTCAGTGCAACAGACTGCAATCAGTAAAGGTTCACTCATACGTTTAATGACACAAGCCTAACGCATTGATTCAATCAAAGAAACGGCAAACATTTCCTCCATGGAGGAAACTGCACGTGTTCGTTCAATGAGTAGAACTTTTCTTTTTCATTCAATACCTCGAGCTTAACGCTTTAATTCTATGAATCAAGCTGCATTCATTCTTTGATTCATATTTCAATCATTGATTCAAAGAATCAAATGGAATTCATTGATTTAAGTGTACTAACATCACTTTATTTATGGAGTGAATTTAACTGCGTTCATTCTATTAATGAATCAAACTGCAAACATTCATTCGATGAGAAACATGGCAAGTCCTGTTCCAATGAATCTAGCTTTTGCCATTCATTCAATGTAGGAAACTGCACGCGTTCATTGAATGATACAAACTGCATGCGTTCATTAAATGAAACAGACTTCACTTGTTCATTTAATATAAACAGCTTTTCTCGTTGACTCAAGCTTTACACTTTCATTCAATGAAAGCAACTGCATTCATTCAATCATTGATTCAAACTGCCATCCTTTAGTCAATGAATCAATCAGTATCAATCGACACATTAAAATAAATCACGTTTCCTTCGTGAACAAAACAGAAAACCTGTATTCAATGAAATACACTGCACGTCTTAATTCAATGAGTGGAGCACCGGCCATCATTCAATACCACGAGCAAAACGCATTCATTCAATGAAACGAACTGCACGCATTCAATACAGACTGCAGGTCTAAATTCAATTTTTAGATCTTCGTTCATTCATTCAATGGGTCAAGCTTATCGCTTTCACTCAATGAAACAAGCTGCATTCATTGAATCATGGCATCAAACTACAATCACTGATTCAATGAATCAAACCTCATTTCTTGTTTCAATGGAACAAACCTAACTCACACAGTTAGTGATTCAAACTGCACACTTTCATTCAATGAAATAGGCTGCAATTGTCAATCCAATGAGTTGAGTTACTCTCATTCGTTCAATGTCACAAGCTTCACACATTGTCTCAATCAAATTGCACACATTCAATCCATAAACCAAACTGCACCTGTTAATTCAATGAGTATGGAGCTCCTCTCATTCATTCAAAGTGTCAAGCACAATGCTTTCATTCAATTATACAAACTGCATTCATTAAATCATTGAATTGATTCAATGAATCACACCATATTCCTTGTTTCAATCGAACAAACATTTGTTGATTCAAATTTTTAGTAAGTCCTACTGCACTCGTTCTTTCAATGAAACAGACTGCACATGTAGAGGTACTCTCGTTGGATCAATGCCTCAAACTTAACGCATTGATTCAATCAAACATATTGAACGAATTTAGCCCATGAAGCAAACATTGAATGAAAAAGAAAAGTTCTACTCATTGAACGAACACGTCCAGTTTCCTCCGTGGAGCAAATGTTTTGCTGTTTCTTTGAATGAATCAATGCGTTAGGCTTGTGTCATTAAACGAATGAGAGAACCTTTACTGATTTCACTCTGTTCCATTGAATGAACAAGTGCAGGAGGATTCACTGAATAAGTCAGTTACGTTTGTTCCATTGAAACAAGGATTGTGGTTTGGTTCGTTGAATGAATGATTGCATTTTGATTCAATTATTCAATGAATGCAGTTTGTTTCATTCAATGAAAACGGTGAGCTTGACATATTGAATGAATCAGAGAAGCTCTTCTATTTGAATTAAGGCGGCCAGTTTTGTTCATGGAGTGAAGGTGCGCAGTTTGACAGAGACAACGCGTGAAACCTGTGGCTTGGAATGAATGAGAGTAGCTCATTGACAAGTGCAGCTTCTTTCATTGAATGAATGGGTGCAGTGTGCATTGAATGAACGCGACATTGAATGAGTGAGAGTATCTGTATTCATTGAATTGACAAGTGTTGTTTGCTTCATGGTCTAAATTTGTTCAATATGTTTGATTGAATCAATGCGTTAAGTTTGAGGCATTGATCCAACGAGAGTACCTCTACATGTGCAGTCTGTTTCATTGAAAGAACGAGTGCAGTAGACTCACTAAAAATTTGAATCAACAAATGTTTGTTCGATTGAAACAAGGAATATGGTGTGATTCATTGAATCAATTCAATGATTTAATGAATGCAGTTTGTATATTTGAATGAAAGCGTTGTGCTTGACACTTTAAATGAATGAGAGAAGCTCTATACTTAACAGGTGCAGTTTGGTTCATGGATTGAATGTGTGCTGCATTCATTGAATCTTTGCATCAAACTACAATCACTGATTCCATGAATCAAATCTTATTTCTTGTTTCAATGGAACAAACCTAACTCACACAGTTAGTGATTCAAACTGCACACTTTCATTCAATGAAATAGGCTGCACTTGTCAATTCAATGAGAAGAGTTATTCTCATTCGTTCAATGTCACAGGCTTCACACATTGCCTCAATCAAACTGCACACATTCAATCCATGAACTAAACTGCACCTGTTAATTTAATGAGTATAGAGCTTCTCTCATTCATTCAAAGTGACAAGCACAACGCTTTCATTCAATTATACAAACTGCATTCATTAAATCATGAATTGATTCAACGAATCAAACCTCTTTCCTTGTTTCAATCGAACAAACGTAATTGACTTATTGAGTGAATCCTCCTGCACTCGGTCATTCAATGCAATAGACTGCAATCAGTAAAGGTTCACTCATTCGTTTAATGACACAAGCCTAACGCATTGATTCAATCAAAGAAACGGCAAACATTTCCTCCATGGAGGAAACTGCACGTGTTCGTTCAATGAGTAGAACTTTTCTTTTTCATTCAATACCTCGAGCTTAACGCTTTAATTCTATGAATCAAGCTGCATTCATTCTTTGATTCATATTTCAATCATTGATTCAAAGAATCAAATGGAATTCATTGATTTAAGTGTACTAACATCACTTTATTTATGGAGTGAATTTAACTGCGTTCATTCTATTAATGAATCAAACTGCAAACATTCATTCGATGAGAAATATGGCAAGTCCTGTTCCAATGAATCTAGCTTGTGCCATTCATTCAATGAAGGAAACTGCACGCGTTCATTGAATGATACAAACTGCATGCGTTCATTAAATGAAACAGACTTCACTTGTTCAATTAATATAAACAGCTTTTCTCGTTGACTCAAGCTTTACACTTTCATTCAATGAAAGCAACTGCATTCATTCAATCATTGATTCAAACTGCCATCCTTTAGTCAATGAATCAATCAGTATCAATCGATACAATAAAATAAATCACGTTTCCTTCGTGAACCAAACAGAAAACCTGTATTCAATGAAATACACTGCACGTCTAAATTCAATGAGTGGTGCACCGGCCATTCATTCAATACCACGAGCAAAACGCATTCATTCAATGAAACGAACTGCACGCATTCAATACAGACTGCAGGTCTAAATTCAATTTTTCGATCTTCCTTCATTCATTCAATGGTCAAGCTTATCGCTTTCACTCAATGAAACAAGCTGCATTCATTGAATCATGGCATCAAACTACAATCACTGATTCAATGAATCAAACCTTATTTCTTGTTTCAATGGAACAAACCTAACTCACACAGTTAGTGATTCAAACTGCACACTTTCATTCAATGAAATAGGCTGCACTTGTCAATTCAATGAGGAGAGTTACTCTCATTCGTTCAATGTCACAGGCTTCACACATTGTCTCAATCAAACTGCACACATTCAATCCATGAACTAAACTGCACCTGTTAATTTAATGAGTATAGAGCTTCTCTCATTCATTCAAAGTGACAAGCACAACGCTTTCATTCAATTATACAAACTGCATTCATTAAATCATGAATTGATTCAACGAATCAAACCTCTTTCCTTGTTTCAATCGAACAAACGTAATTGACTTATTGAGTGAATCCTCCTGCACTCGGTCATTCAGTGCAACAGACTGCAATCAGTAAAGGTTCACTCATTCGTTTAATGACACAAGCCTAACGCATTGATTCAATCAAAGAAACGGCAAACATTTCCTCCATGGAGGAAACTGCACGTGTTCGTTCAATGAGTAGAACTTTTCTTTTTCATTCAATACCTCGAGCTTAACGCTTTAATTCTATGAATCAAGCTGCATTCATTCTTTGATTCATATTTCAATCATTGATTCAAAGAATCAAATGGAATTCATTGATTTAAGTGTACTAACATCACTTTATTTATGGAGTGAATTTAACTGCGTTCATTCTATTAATGAATCAAACTGCAAACATTCATTCGATGAGAAACATGGCAAGTCCTGTTCCAATGAATCTAGCTTTTGCCATTCATTCAATGTAGGAAACTGCACGCGTTCATTGAATGATACAAACTGCATGCGTTCATTAAATGAAACAGACTTCACTTGTTCATTTAATATAAACAGCTTTTCTCGTTGACTCAAGCTTTACACTTTCATTCAATGAAAGCAACTGCATTCATTCAATCATTGATTCAAACTGCCATCCTTTAGTCAATGAATCAATCAGTATCAATCGACACATTAAAATAAATCACGTTTCCTTCGTGAACAAAACAGAAAACCTGTATTCAATGAAATACAATGCACGTCTTAATTCAATGAGTGGAGTACCGGCCATTCATTCAATACCACGAGCAAAACGCATTCATTCAATGAAACGAACTGCACGCATTCAATACAGACTGCAGGTCTAAATTCAATTTTTAGATCTTCGTTCATTCATTCAATGGGTCAAGCTTATCGCTTTCACTCAATGAAACAAGCTGCATTCATTGAATCATGGCATCAAACTACAATCACTGATTCAATGAATCAAACCTCATTTCTTGTTTCAATGGAACAAACCTAACTCACACAGTTAGTGATTCAAACTGCACACTTTCATTCAATGAAATAGGCTGCAATTGTCAATCCAATGAGTTGAGTTACTCTCATTCGTTCAATGTCACAAGCTTCACACATTGTCTCAATCAAATTGCACACATTCAATCCATAAACCAAACTGCACCTGTTAATTCAATGAGTATGGAGCTCCTCTCATTCATTCAAAGTGTCAAGCACAATGCTTTCATTCAATTATACAAACTGCATTCATTAAATCATTGAATTGATTCAATGAATCACACCATATTCCTTGTTTCAATCGAACAAACATTTGTTGATTCAAATTTTTAGTAAGTCCTACTGCACTCGTTCTTTCAATGAAACAGACTGCACATGTAGAGGTACTCTCGTTGGATCAATGCCTCAAACTTAACGCATTGATTCAATCAAACATATTGAACGAATTTAGCCCATGAAGCAAACATTGAATGAAAAAGAAAAGTTCTACTCATTGAACGAACACGTCCAGTTTCCTCCGTGGAGCAAATGTTTTGCTGTTTCTTTGAATGAATCAATGCGTTAGGCTTGTGTCATTAAACGAATGAGAGAACCTTTACTGATTTCACTCTGTTCCATTGAATGAACAAGTGCAGGAGGATTCACTGAATAAGTCAGTTACGTTTGTTCCATTGAAACAAGGATTGTGGTTTGGTTCGTTGAATGAATGATTGCATTTTGATTCAATTATTCAATGAATGCAGTTTGTTTCATTCAATGAAAACGGTGAGCTTGACATATTGAATGAATCAGAGAAGCTCTTCTATTTGAATTAAGGCGGCCAGTTTTGTTCATGGAGTGAAGGTGCGCAGTTTGACAGAGACAACGCGTGAAACCTGTGGCTTGGAATGAATGAGAGTAGCTCATTGACAAGTGCAGCTTCTTTCATTGAATGAATGGGTGCAGTGTGCATTGAATGAACGCGACATTGAATGAGTGAGAGTATCTGTATTCATTGAATTGACAAGTGTTGTTTGCTTCATGGTCTAAATTTGTTCAATATGTTTGATTGAATCAATGCGTTAAGTTTGAGGCATTGATCCAACGAGAGTACCTCTACATGTGCAGTCTGTTTCATTGAAAGAACGAGTGCAGTAGACTCACTAAAAATTTGAATCAACAAATGTTTGTTCGATTGAAACAAGGAATATGGTGTGATTCATTGAATCAATTCAATGATTTAATGAATGCAGTTTGTATATTTGAATGAAAGCGTTGTGCTTGACACTTTAAATGAATGAGAGAAGCTCTATACTTAACAGGTGCAGTTTGGTTCATGGATTGAATGTGTGCTGCATTCATTGAATCTTTGCATCAAACTACAATCACTGATTCCATGAATCAAATCTTATTTCTTGTTTCAATGGAACAAACCTAACTCACACAGTTAGTGATTCAAACTGCACACTTTCATTCAATGAAATAGGCTGCACTTGTCAATTCAATGAGTAGAGTTATTCTCATTCGTTCAATGTCACAGGCTTCACACATTGCCTCAATCAAACTGCACACATTCAATCCATGAACTAAACTGCACCTGTTAATTTAATGAGTATAGAGCTTCTCTCATTCATTCAAAGTGACAAGCACAACGCTTTCATTCAATTATACAAACTGCATTCATTAAATCATGAATTGATTCAACGAATCAAACCTCTTTCCTTGTTTCAATCGAACAAACGTAATTGCCTTATTGAGTGAATCCTCCTGCACTCGGTCATTCAATGCAATAGACTGCAATCAGTAAAGGTTCACTCATTCGTTTAATGACACAAGCCTAACGCATTGATTCAATCAAAGAAACGGCAAACATTTCCTCCATGGAGGAAACTGCACGTGTTCGTTCAATGAGTAGAACTTTTCTTTTTCATTCAATACCTCGAGCTTAACGCTTTAATTCTATGAATCAAGCTGCATTCATTCTTTGATTCATATTTCAATCATTGATTCAAAGAATCAAATGGAATTCATTGATTTAACTGTACTAACATCACTTTATTTATGGAGTGAATTTAACTGCGTTCATTCTATTAATGAATCAAACTGCAAACATTCATTCGATGAGAAACATGGCAAGTCCTGTTCCAATGAATCTAGCTTTTGCCATTCATTCAATGAAGGAAACTGCACGCGTTCATTGAATGATACAAACTGCATGCGTTCATTAAATGAAACAGACTTCACTTGTTCATTTAATATAAACAGCTTTTCTCGTTGACTCAAGCTTTACACTTTCATTCAATGAAAGCAACTGCATTCATTCAATCATTGATTCAAACTGCCATCCTTTAGTCAATGAATCAATCAGTATCAATCGACACATTAAAATAAATCACGTTTCCTTCGTGAACAAAACAGAAAACCTGTATTCAATGAAATACACTGCACGTCTTAATTCAATGAGTGGAGCACCGGCCATTCATTCAATACCACGAGCAAAACGCATTCATTCAATGAAACGAACTGCACGCATTCAATACAGACTGCAGGTCTAAATTCAATTTTTAGATCTTCGTTCATTCATTCAATGGGTCAAGCTTATCGCTTTCACTCAATGAAACAAGCTGCATTCATTGAATCATGGCATCAAACTACAATCACTGATTCAATGAATCAAACCTTATTTCTTGTTTCAATGGAACAAACCTAACTCACACAGTTAGTGATTCAAACTGCACACTTTCATTCAATGAAATAGGCTGCAATTGTCAATCCAATGAGTTGAGTTACTCTCATTCGTTCAATGTCACAAGCTTCACACATTGTCTCAATCAAATTGCACACATTCAATCCATAAACCAAACTGCACCTGTTAATTCAATGAGTATGGAGCTCCTCTCATTCATTCAAAGTGTCAAGCACAATGCTTTCATTCAATTATACAAACTGCATTCATTAAATCATTGAATTGATTCAATGAATCACACCATATTCCTTGTTTCAATCGAACAAACATTTGTTGATTCAAATTTTTAGTAAGTCCTACTGCACTCGTTCTTTCAATGAAACAGACTGCACATGTAGAGGTACTCTCGTTGGATCAATGCCTCAAACTTAACGCATTGATTCAATCAAACATATTGAACAAATTTAGCCCATGAAGCAAACATTGAATGAAAAAGAAAAGTTCTACTCATTGAACGAACACGTCCAGTTTCCTCCGTGGAGCAACTGTTTTGCTGTTTCTTTGAATGAATCAATGCGTTAGGCTTGTGTCATTAAACGAATGAGAGAACCTTTACTGATTTCACTCTGTTCCATTGAATGAACAAGTGCAGGAGGATTCACTGAATAAGTCAGTTACGTTTGTTCCATTGAAACAAGGATTGTGGTTTGGTTCGTTGAATGAATGATTGCATTTTGATTCAATTATTCAATGAATGCAGTTTGTTTCATTCAATGAAAACGGTGAGCTTGACATATTGAATGAATCAGAGAAGCTCTTCTATTTGAATTAAGGCGGCCACTTTGGTTCATGGAGTGAAGGTGCGCAGTTTGACAGAGACAACGCGTGAAACCTATGGCTTGGAATGAATGAGAGTAGCTCATTGACAAGTGCAGCTTCTTTCATTGAATGAATGGGTGCAGTGTGCATTGAATGAACGCGACATTGAATGAGTGAGAGTATCTGTATTCATTGAATTGACAAGTGTTGTTTGCTTCATGGGCTAAATTTGTTCAATATGTTTGATTGAATCAATGCGTTAAGTTTGAGGCATTGATCCAACGAGAGTACCTCTACATGTGCAGTCTGTTTCATTGAAAGAACGAGTGCAGTAGACTCACTAAAAATTTGAATCAACAAATGTTTGTTCGATTGAAACAAGGAATATGGTGTGATTCATTGAATCAATTCAATGATTTAATGAATGCAGTTTGTATATTTGAATGAAAGCGTTGTGCTTGACACTTTAAATGAATGAGAGAAGCTCTATACTTAACAGGTGCAGTTTGGTTCATGGATTGAATGTGTGCTGCATTCATTGAATCTTTGCATCAAACTACAATCACTGATTCCATGAATCAAATCTTATTTCTTGTTTCAATGGAACAAACCTAACTCACACAGTTAGTGATTCAAACTGCACACTTTCATTCAATGAAATAGGCTGCACTTGTCAATTCAATGAGAAGAGTTATTCTCATTCGTTCAATGTCACAGGCTTCACACATTGCCTCAATCAAACTGCACACATTCAATCCATGAACTAAACTGCACCTGTTAATTTAATGAGTATAGAGCTTCTCTCATTCATTCAAAGTGACAAGCACAACGCTTTCATTCAATTATACAAACTGCATTCATTAAATCATGAATTGATTCAACGAATCAAACCTCTTTCCTTGTTTCAATCGAACAAACGTAATTGACTTATTGAGTGAATCCTCCTGCACTCGGTCATTCAATGCAATAGACTGCAATCAGTAAAGGTTCACTCATTCGTTTAATGACACAAGCCTAACGCATTGATTCAATCAAAGAAACGGCAAACATTTCCTCCATGGAGGAAACTGCACGTGTTCGTTCAATGAGTAGAACTTTTCTTTTTCATTCAATACCTCGAGCTTAACGCTTTAATTCTATGAATCAAGCTGCATTCATTCTTTGATTCATATTTCAATCATTGATTCAAAGAATCAAATGGAATTCATTGATTTAAGTGTACTAACATCACTTTATTTATGGAGTGAATTTAACTGCGTTCATTCTATTAATGAATCAAACTGCAAACATTCATTCGATGAGAAATATGGCAAGTCCTGTTCCAATGAATCTAGCTTTTGCCATTCATTCAATGAAGGAAACTGTACGCGTTCATTGAATGATACAAACTGCATGCGTTCATTAAATGAAACAGACTTCACTTGTTCAATTAATATAAACAGCTTTTCTCGTTGACTCAAGCTTTACACTTTCATTCAATGAAAGCAACTGCATTCATTCAATCATTGATTCAAACTGCCATCCTTTAGTCAATGAATCAATCAGTATCAATCGATACAATAAAATAAATCACGTTTCCTTCGTGAACAAAACAGAAAACCTGTATTCAATGAAATACACTGCACGTCTAAATTCAATGAGTGGTGCACCGGCCATTCATTCAATACCACGAGCAAAACGCATTCATTCAATGAAACGAACTGCACGCATTCAATACAGACTGCAGGTCTAAATTCAATTTTTCGATCTTCCTTCATTCATTCAATGGTCAAGCTTATCGCTTTCACTCAATGAAACAAGCTGCATTCATTGAATCATGGCATCAAACTACAATCACTGATTCAATGAATCAAACCTTATTTCTTGTTTCAATGGAACAAACCTAACTCACACAGTTAGTGATTCAAACTGCACACTTTCATTCAATGAAATAGGCTGCACTTGTCAATTCAATGAGGAGAGTTATTCTCATTCGTTCAATGTCACAGGCTTCACACATTGTCTCAATCAAACTGTACAAATTCAATCCATGAACTAAACTGCACTTGTTAATTTAATGAGTATAGAGCTTCTCTCATTCATTCAAAGTGACAAGAACAACGCTTTCATTCAATTATACAAACTGCATTCATTAAATCATGAATTGATTTAATGAATGCAGTTTGTATAATTGAATGAAAGCAGTTTGTATAATTGTATAATTGATTGAATTGATTCAATCAAAGAAACGGCAAACATTTCCTCCATGGAGGAAACTGCACGTGTTCGTTCAATGAGTAGAACTTTTCTTTTTCATTCAATACCTCGAGCTTAACGCTTTAATTCTATGAATCAAGCTGCATTCATTCTTTGATTCATATTTCAATCATTGATTCAAAGAATCAAATGGAATTCATTGATTTAAGTGTACTAACATCACTTTATTTATGGAGTGAATTTAACTGCGTTCATTCTATTAATGAATCAAACTGCAAACATTCATTCGATGAGAAACATGGCAAGTCCTGTTCCAATGAATCTAGCTTTTGCCATTCATTCAATGTAGGAAACTGCACGCGTTCATTGAATGATACAAACTGCATGCGTTCATTAAATGAAACAGACTTCACTTGTTCATTTAATATAAACAGCTTTTCTCGTTGACTCAAGCTTTACACTTTCATTCAATGAAAGCAACTGCATTCATTCAATCATTGATTCAAACTGCCATCCTTTAGTCAATGAATCAATCAGTATCAATCGACACATTAAAATAAATCACGTTTCCTTCGTGAACAAAACAGAAAACCTGTATTCAATGAAATACAATGCACGTCTTAATTCAATGAGTGGAGCACCGGCCATTCATTCAATACCACGAGCAAAACGCATTCATTCAATGAAACGAACTGCACGCATTCAATACAGACTGCAGGTCTAAATTCAATTTTTAGATCTTCGTTCATTCATTCAATGGGTCAAGCTTATCGCTTTCACTCAATGAAACAAGCTGCATTCATTGAATCATGGCATCAAACTACAATCACTGATTCAATGAATCAAACCTCATTTCTTGTTTCAATGGAACAAACCTAACTCACACAGTTAGTGATTCAAACTGCACACTTTCATTCAATGAAATAGGCTGCAATTGTCAATCCAATGAGTTGAGTTACTCTCATTCGTTCAATGTCACAAGCTTCACACATTGTCTCAATCAAATTGCACACATTCAATCCATAAACCAAACTGCACCTGTTAATTCAATGAGTATGGAGCTCCTCTCATTCATTCAAAGTGTCAAGCACAATGCTTTCATTCAATTATACAAACTGCATTCATTAAATCATTGAATTGATTCAATGAATCACACCATATTCCTTGTTTCAATCGAACAAACATTTGTTGATTCAAATTTTTAGTAAGTCCTACTGCACTCGTTCTTTCAATGAAACAGGCTGCACATGTAGAGGTACTCTCGTTGGATCAATGCCTCAAACTTAACGCATTGATTCAATCAAACATATTGAACAAATTTAGCCCATGAAGCAAACATTGAATGAAAAAGAAAAGTTCTACTCATTGAACGAACACGTCCAGTTTCCTCCGTGGAGCAAATGTTTTGCTGTTTCTTTGAATGAATCAATGCGTTAGGCTTGTGTCATTAAACGAATGAGAGAACCTTTACTGATTTCACTCTGTTCCATTGAATGAACAAGTGCAGGAGGATTCACTGAATAAGTCAGTTACGTTTGTTCCATTGAAACAAGGATTGTGGTTTGGTTCGTTGAATGAATGATTGCATTTTGATTCAATTATTCAATGAATGCAGTTTGTTTCATTCAATGAAAACGGTGAGCTTGACATATTGAATGAATCAGAGAAGCTCTTCTATTTGAATTAAGGCGGCCAGTTTTGTTCATGGAGTGAAGGTGCGCAGTTTGACAGAGACAACGCGTGAAACCTGTGGCTTGGAATGAATGAGAGTAGCTCATTGACAAGTGCAGCTTCTTTCATTGAATGAATGGGTGCAGTGTGCATTGAATGAACGCGACATTGAATGAGTGAGAGTATCTGTATTCATTGAATTGACAAGTGTTGTTTGCTTCATGGTCTAAATTTGTTCAATATGTTTGATTGAATCAATGCGTTAAGTTTGAGGCATTGATCCAACGAGAGTACCTCTACATGTGCAGTCTGTTTCATTGAAAGAACGAGTGCAGTAGACTCACTAAAAATTTGAATCAACAAATGTTTGTTCGATTGAAACAAGGAATATGGTGTGATTCATTGAATCAATTCAATGATTTAATGAATGCAGTTTGTATATTTGAATGAAAGCGTTGTGCTTGACACTTTAAATGAATGAGAGAAGCTCTATACTTAACAGGTGCAGTTTGGTTCATGGATTGAATGTGTGCTGCATTCATTGAATCTTTGCATCAAACTACAATCACTGATTCCATGAATCAAATCTTATTTCTTGTTTCAATGGAACAAACCTAACTCACACAGTTAGTGATTCAAACTGCACACTTTCATTCAATGAAATAGGCTGCACTTGTCAATTCAATGAGTAGAGTTATTCTCATTCGTTCAATGTCACAGGCTTCACACATTGCCTCAATCAAACTGCACACATTCAATCCATGAACTAAACTGCACCTGTTAATTTAATGAGTATAGAGCTTCTCTCATTCATTCAAAGTGACAAGCACAACGCTTTCATTCAATTATACAAACTGCATTCATTAAATCATGAATTGATTCAACGAATCAAACCTCTTTCCTTGTTTCAATCGAACAAACGTAATTGACTTATTGAGTGAATCCTCCTGCACTCGGTCATTCAATGCAATAGACTGCAATCAGTAAAGGTTCACTCATTCGTTTAATGACACAAGCCTAACGCATTGATTCAATCAAAGAAACGGCAAACATTTCCTCCATGGAGGAAACTGCACGTGTTCGTTCAATGAGTAGAACTTTTCTTTTTCATTCAATACCTCGAGCTTAACGCTTTAATTCTATGAATCAAGCTGCATTCATTCTTTGATTCATATTTCAATCATTGATTCAAAGAATCAAATGGAATTCATTGATTTAACTGTACTAACATCACTTTATTTATGGAGTGAATTTAACTGCGTTCATTCTATTAATGAATCAAACTGCAAACATTCATTCGATGAGAAACATGGCAAGTCCTGTTCCAATGAATCTAGCTTTTGCCATTCATTCAATGAAGGAAACTGCACGCGTTCATTGAATTATACAAACTGCATGCGTTCATTAAATGAAACAGACTTCACTTGTTCATTTAATATAAACAGCTTTTCTCGTTGACTCAAGCTTTACACTTTCATTCAATGAAAGCAACTGCATTCATTCAATCATTGATTCAAACTGCCATCCTTTAGTCAATGAATCAATCAGTATCAATCGACACATTAAAATAAATCACGTTTCCTTCGTGAACAAAACAGAAAACCTGTATTCAATGAAATACACTGCACGTCTTAATTCAATGAGTGGAGCACCGGCCATTCATTCAATACCACGAGCAAAACGCATTCATTCAATGAAACGAACTGCACGCATTCAATACAGACTGCAGGTCTAAATTCAATTTTTAGATCTTCGTTCATTCATTCAATGGGTCAAGCTTATCGCTTTCACTCAATGAAACAAGCTGCATTCATTGAATCATGGCATCAAACTACAATCACTGATTCAATGAATCAAACCTTATTTCTTGTTTCAATGGAACAAACCTAACTCACACAGTTAGTGATTCAAACTGCACACTTTCATTCAATGAAATAGGCTGCAATTGTCAATCCAATGAGTTGAGTTACTCTCATTCGTTCAATGTCACAAGCTTCACACATTGTCTCAATCAAATTGCACACATTCAATCCATAAACCAAACTGCACCTGTTAATTCAATGTGTATGGAGCTCCTCTCATTCATTCAAAGTGTCAAGCACAATGCTTTCATTCAATTATACAAACTGCATTCATTAAATCATTGAATTGATTCAATGAATCACACCATATTCCTTGTTTCAATCGAACAAACATTTGTTGATTCAAATTTTTAGTAAGTCCTACTGCACTCGTTCTTTCAATGAAACAGACTGCACATGTAGAGGTACTCTCGTTGGATCAATGCCTCAAACTTAACGCATTGATTCAATCAAACATATTGAACGAATTTAGCCCATGAAGCAAACATTGAATGAAAAAGAAAAGTTCTACTCATTGAACGAACACGTCCAGTTTCCTCCGTGGAGCAAATGTTTTGCTGTTTCTTTGAATGAATCAATGCGTTAGGCTTGTGTCATTAAACGAATGAGAGAACCTTTACTGATTTCACTCTGTTCCATTGAATGAACAAGTGCAGGAGGATTCACTGAATAAGTCAGTTACGTTTGTTCCATTGAAACAAGGATTGTGGTTTGGTTCGTTGAATGAATGATTGCATTTTGATTCAATTATTCAATGAATGCAGTTTGTTTCATTCAATGAAAACGGTGAGCTTGACATATTGAATGAATCAGAGAAGCTCTTCTATTTGAATTAAGGCGGCCAGTTTTGTTCATGGAGTGAAGGTGCGCAGTTTGACAGAGACAACGCGTGAAACCTGTGGCTTGGAATGAATGAGAGTAGCTCATTGACAAGTGCAGCTTCTTTCATTGAATGAATGGGTGCAGTGTGCATTGAATGAACGCGACATTGAATGAGTGAGAGTATCTGTATTCATTGAATTGACAAGTGTTGTTTGCTTCATGGTCTAAATTTGTTCAATATGTTTGATTGAATCAATGCGTTAAGTTTGAGGCATTGATCCAACGAGAGTACCTCTACATTTGCAGTCTGTTTCATTGAAAGAACGAGTGCAGTAGACTCACTAAAAATTTGAATCAACAAATGTTTGTTCGATTGAAACAAGGAATATGGTGTGATTCATTGAATCAATTCAATGATTTAATGAATGCAGTTTGTATATTTGAATGAAAGCGTTGTGCTTGACACTTTAAATGAATGAGAGAAGCTCTATACTTAACAGGTGCAGTTTGGTTCATGGATTGAATGTGTGCTGCATTCATTGAATCTTTGCATCAAACTACAATCACTGATTCCATGAATCAAATCTTATTTCTTGTTTCAATGGAACAAACCTAACTCACACAGTTAGTGATTCAAACTGCACACTTTCATTCAATGAAATAGGCTGCACTTGTCAATTCAATGAGTAGAGTTATTCTCATTCGTTCAATGTCACAGGCTTCACACATTGCCTCAATCAAACTGCACACATTCAATCCATGAACTAAACTGCACCTGTTAATTTAATGAGTATAGAGCTTCTCTCATTCATTCAAAGTGACAAGCACAACGCTTTCATTCAATTATACAAACTGCATTCATTAAATCATGAATTGATTCAACGAATCAAACCTCTTTCCTTGTTTCAATCGAACAAACGTAATTGACTTATTGAGTGAATCCTCCTGCACTCGGTCATTCAATGCAATAGACTGCAATCAGTAAAGGTTCACTCATTCGTTTAATGACACAAGCCTAACGCATTGATTCAATCAAAGAAACGGCAAACATTTCCTCCATGGAGGAAACTGCACGTGTTCGTTCAATGAGTAGAACTTTTCTTTTTCATTCAATACCTCGAGCTTAACGCTTTAATTCTATGAATCAAGCTGCATTCATTCTTTGATTCATATTTCAATCATTGATTCAAAGAATCAAATGGAATTCATTGATTTAAGTGTACTAACATCACTTTATTTATGGAGTGAATTTAACTGCGTTCATTCTATTAATGAATCAAACTGCAAACATTCATTCGATGAGAAATATGGCAAGTCCTGTTCCAATGAATCTAGCTTTTGCCATTCATTCAATGAAGGAAACTGCACGCGTTCATTGAATGATACAAACTGCATGCGTTCATTAAATGAAACAGACTTCACTTGTTCAATTAATATAAACAGCTTTTCTCGTTGACTCAAGCTTTACACTTTCATTCAATGAAAGCAACTGCATTCATTCAATCATTGATTCAAACTGCCATCCTTTAGTCAATGAATCAATCAGTATCAATCGATACAATAAAATAAATCACGTTTCCTTCGTGAACCAAACAGAAAACCTGTATTCAATGAAATACACTGCACGTCTAAATTCAATGAGTGGTGCACCGGCCATTCATTCAATACCACGAGCAAAACGCATTCATTCAATGAAACGAACTGCACGCATTCAATACAGACTGCAGGTCTAAATTCAATTTTTCGATCTTCCTTCATTCATTCAATGGTCAAGCTTATCGCTTTCACTCAATGAAACAAGCTGCATTCATTGAATCATGGCATCAAACTACAATCACTGATTCAATGAATCAAACCTTATTTCTTGTTTCAATGGAACAAACCTAACTCACACAGTTAGTGATTCAAACTGCACACTTTCATTCAATGAAATAGGCTGCACTTGTCAATTCAATGAGGAGAGTTATTCTCATTCGTTCAATGTCACAGGCTTCACACATTGTCTCAATCAAACTGTACACATTCAATCCATGAACTAAACTGCACCTGTTAATTTAATGAGTATAGAGCTTCTCTCATTCATTCAAAGTGACAAGAACAACGCTTTCATTCAATTATACAAACTGCATTCATTAAATCATGAATTGATTCAACGAATCAAACCTCTTTCCTTGTTTCAATCGAACAAACGTAATTGACTTATTGAGTGAATCCTCCTGCACTCGGTCATTCAATGCAACAGACAGCAATCAGTAAAGGTTCACTCATTCGTTTAATGACACAAGCCTAACGCATTGATTCAATCAAAGAAACGGCAAACATTTCCTCCATGGAGGAAACTGCACGTGTTCGTTCAATGAGTAGAACTTTTCTTTTTCATTCAATACCTCGAGCATAACGCTTGAATTCTATGAATCAAGCTGCATTCATTCTTTGATTCATATTTCAATCATTGATTCAAAGAATCAAATGGAATTCATTGATTTAAGTGTACTAACATCACTTTATTTATGGAGTGAATTTAACTGCGTTCATTCTATTAATGAATCAAACTGCAAACATTCATTCGATGAGAAACATGGCAAGTCCTGTTCCAATGAATCTAGCTTTTGCCATTCATTCAATGTAGGAAACTGCACGCGTTCATTGAATGATACAAACTGCATGCGTTCATTAAATGAAACAGACTTCACTTGTTCATTTAATATAAACAGCTTTTCTCGTTGACTCAAGCTTTACACTTTCATTCAATGAAAGCAACTGCATTCATTCAATCATTGATTCAAACTGCCATCCTTTAGTCAATGAATCAATCAGTATCAATCGACACATTAAAATAAATCACGTTTCCTTCGTGAACAAAACAGAAAACCTGTATTCAATGAAATACACTGCACGTCTTAATTCAATGAGTGGAGCACCGGCCATTCATTCAATACCACGAGCAAAACGCATTCATTCAATGAAACGAACTGCACGCATTCAACACAGACTGCAGGTCTAAATTCAATTTTTAGATCTTCGTTCATTCATTCAATGGGTCAAGCTTATCGCTTTCACTCAATGAAACAAGCTGCATTCATTGAATCATGGCATCAAACTACAATCACTGATTCAATGAATCAAACCTTATTTCTTGTTTCAATGGAACAAACCTAACTCACACAGTTAGTGATTCAAACTGCACACTTTCATTCAATGAAATAGGCTGCAATTGTCAATCCAATGAGTTGAGTTACTCTCATTCGTTCAATGTCACAAGCTTCACACATTGTCTCAATCAAATTGCACACATTCAATCCATAAACCAAACTGCACCTGTTAATTCAATGAGTATGGAGCTCCTCTCATTCATTCAAAGTGTCAAGCACAATTCAATTATACAAACTGCATTCATTAAATCATTGAATTGATTCAATGAATCACACCATATTCCTTGTTTCAATCGAACAAACATTTGTTGATTCAAATTTTTAGTAAGTCCTACTGCACTCGTTCTTTCAATGAAACAGACTGCACATGTAGAGGTACTCTCGTTGGATCAATGCCTCAAACTTAACGCATTGATTCAATCAAACATATTGAACAAATTTAGCCCATGAAGCAAACATTGAATGAAAAAGAAAAGTTCTACTCATTGAACGAACACGTCCAGTTTCCTCCGTGGAGCAAATGTTTTGCTGTTTCTTTGAATGAATCAATGCGTTAGGCTTGTGTCATTAAACGAATGAGAGAACCTTTACTGATTTCACTCTGTTCCATTGAATGAACAAGTGCAGGAGGATTCACTGAATAAGTCAGTTACGTTTGTTCCATTGAAACAAGGATTGTGGTTTGGTTCGTTGAATGAATGATTGCATTTTGATTCAATTATTCAATGAATGCAGTTTGTTTCATTCAATGAAAACGGTGAGCTTGACATATTGAATGAATCAGAGAAGCTCTTCTATTTGAATTAAGGCGGCCACTTTGGTTCATGGAGTGAAGGTGCGCAGTTTGACAGAGACAACGCGTGAAACCTATGGCTTGGAATGAATGAGAGTAGCTCATTGACAAGTGCAGCTTCTTTCATTGAATGAATGGGTGCAGTGTGCATTGAATGAACGCGACATTGAATGAGTGAGAGTATCTGTATTCATTGAATTGACAAGTGTTGTTTGCTTCATGGGCTAAATTTGTTCAATATGTTTGATTGAATCAATGCGTTAAGTTTGAGGCATTGATCCAACGAGAGTACCTCTACATGTGCAGTCTGTTTCATTGAAAGAACGAGTGCAGTAGACTCACTAAAAATTTGAATCAACAAATGTTTGTTCGATTGAAACAAGGAATATGGTGTGATTCATTGAATCAATTCAATGATTTAATGAATGCAGTTTGTATATTTGAATGAAAGCGTTGTGCTTGACACTTTAAATGAATGAGAGAAGCTCTATACTTAACAGGTGCAGTTTGGTTCATGGATTGAATGTGTGCTGCATTCATTGAATCTTTGCATCAAACTACAATCACTGATTCCATGAATCAAATCTTATTTCTTGTTTCAATGGAACAAACCTAACTCACACAGTTAGTGATTCAAACTGCACACTTTCATTCAATGAAATAGGCTGCACTTGTCAATTCAATGAGTAGAGTTATTCTCATTCGTTCAATGTCACAGGCTTCACACATTGCCTCAATCAAACTGCACACATTCAATCCATGAACTAAACTGCACCTGTTAATTTAATGAGTATAGAGCTTCTCTCATTCATTCAAAGTGACAAGCACAACGCTTTCATTCAATTATACAAACTGCATTCATTAAATCATGAATTGATTCAACGAATCAAACCTCTTTCCTTGTTTCAATCGAACAAACGTAATTGACTTATTGAGTGAATCCTCCTGCACTCGGTCATTCAATGCAATAGACTGCAATCAGTAAAGGTTCACTCATTCGTTTAATGACACAAGCCTAACGCATTGATTCAATCAAAGAAACGGCAAACATTTCCTCCATGGAGGAAACTGCACGTGTTCGTTCAATGAGTAGAACTTTTCTTTTTCATTCAATACCTCGAGCTTAACGCTTTAATTCTATGAATCAAGCTGCATTCATTCTTTGATTCATATTTCAATCATTGATTCAAAGAATCAAATGGAATTCATTGATTTAAGTGTACTAACATCACTTTATTTATGGAGTGAATTTAACTGCGTTCATTCTATTAATGAATCAAACTGCAAACATTCATTCGATGAGAAATATGGCAAGTCCTGTTCCAATGAATCTAGCTTTTGCCATTCATTCAATGAAGGAAACTGCACGCGTTCATTGAATGATACAAACTGCATGCGTTCATTAAATGAAACAGACTTCACTTGTTCAATTAATATAAACAGCTTTTCTCGTTGACTCAAGCTTTACACTTTCATTCAATGAAAGCAACTGCATTCATTCAATCATTGATTCAAACTGCCATCCTTTAGTCAATGAATCAATCAGTATCAATCGATACAATAAAATAAATCACGTTTCCTTCGTGAACCAAACAGAAAACCTGTATTCAATGAAATACACTGCACGTCTAAATTCAATGAGTGGTGCACCGGCCATTCATTCAATACCACGAGCAAAACGCATTCATTCAATGAAACGAACTGCACGCATTCAATACAGACTGCAGGTCTAAATTCAATTTTTCGATCTTCCTTCATTCATTCAATGGTCAAGCTTATCGCTTTCACTCAATGAAACAAGCTGCATTCATTGAATCATGGCATCAAACTACAATCACTGATTCAATGAATCAAACCTTATTTCTTGTTTCAATGGAACAAACCTAACTCACACAGTTAGTGATTCAAACTGCACACTTTCATTCAATGAAATAGGCTGCACTTGTCAATTCAATGAGGAGAGTTATTCTCATTCGTTCAATGTCACAGGCTTCACACATTGTCTCAATCAAACTGTACAAATTCAATCCATGAACTAAACTGCACTTGTTAATTTAATGAGTATAGAGCTTCTCTCATTCATTCAAAGTGACAAGAACAACGCTTTCATTCAATTATACAAACTGCATTCATTAAATCATGAATTGATTTAATGAATGCAGTTTGTATAATTGAATGAAAGCAGTTTGTATAATTGTATAATTGATTGAATTGATTCAATCAAAGAAACGGCAAACATTTCCTCCATGGAGGAAACTGCACGTGTTCGTTCAATGAGTAGAACTTTTCTTTTTCATTCAATACCTCGAGCTTAACGCTTTAATTCTATGAATCAAGCTGCATTCATTCTTTGATTCATATTTCAATCATTGATTCAAAGAATCAAATGGAATTCATTGATTTAAGTGTACTAACATCACTTTATTTATGGAGTGAATTTAACTGCGTTCATTCTATTAATGAATCAAACTGCAAACATTCATTCGATGAGAAACATGGCAAGTCCTGTTCCAATGAATCTAGCTTTTGCCATTCATTCAATGTAGGAAACTGCACGCGTTCATTGAATGATACAAACTGCATGCGTTCATTAAATGAAACAGACTTCACTTGTTCATTTAATATAAACAGCTTTTCTCGTTGACTCAAGCTTTACACTTTCATTCAATGAAAGCAACTGCATTCATTCAATCATTGATTCAAACTGCCATCCTTTAGTCAATGAATCAATCAGTATCAATCGACACATTAAAATAAATCACGTTTCCTTCGTGAACAAAACAGAAAACCTGTATTCAATGAAATACAATGCACGTCTTAATTCAATGAGTGGAGCACCGGCCATTCATTCAATACCACGAGCAAAACGCATTCATTCAATGAAACGAACTGCACGCATTCAATACAGACTGCAGGTCTAAATTCAATTTTTAGATCTTCGTTCATTCATTCGATGGGTCAAGCTTATCGCTTTCACTCAATGAAACAAGCTGCATTCATTGAATCATGGCATCAAACTACAATCACTGATTCAATGAATCAAACCTTATTTCTTGTTTCAATGGAACAAACCTAACTCACACAGTTAGTGATTCAAACTGCACACTTTCATTCAATGAAATAGGCTGCAATTGTCAATCCAATGAGTTGAGTTACTCTCATTCGTTCAATGTCACAAGCTTCACACATTGTCTCAATCAAATTGCACACATTCAATCCATAAACCAAACTGCACCTGTTAATTCAATGAGTATGGAGCTCCTCTCATTCATTCAAAGTGTCAAGCACAATGCTTTCATTCAATTATACAAACTGCATTCATTAAATCATTGAATTGATTCAATGAATCACACCATATTCCTTGTTTCAATCGAACAAACATTTGTTGATTCAAATTTTTAGTAAGTCCTACTGCACTCGTTCTTTCAATGAAACAGACTGCACATGTAGAGGTACTCTCGTTGGATCAATGCCTCAAACTTAACGCATTGATTCAATCAAACATATTGAACAAATTTAGCCCATGAAGCAAACATTGAATGAAAAAGAAAAGTTCTACTCATTGAACGAACACGTCCAGTTTCCTCCGTGGAGCAAATGTTTTGCTGTTTCTTTGAATGAATCAATGCGTTAGGCTTGTGTCGTTAAACGAATGAGAGAACCTTTACTGATTTCACTCTGTTCCATTGAATGAACAAGTGCAGGAGGATTCACTGAATAAGTCAGTTACGTTTGTTCCATTGAAACAAGGATTGTGGTTTGGTTCGTTGAATGAATGATTGCATTTTGATTCAATTATTCAATGAATGCAGTTTGTTTCATTCAATGAAAACGGTGAGCTTGACATATTGAATGAATCAGAGAAGCTCTTCTATTTGAATTAAGGCGGCCAGTTTTGTTCATGGAGTGAAGGTGCGCAGTTTGACAGAGACAACGCGTGAAACCTGTGGCTTGGAATGAATGAGAGTAGCTCATTGACAAGTGCAGCTTCTTTCATTGAATGAATGGGTGCAGTGTGCATTGAATGAACGCGACATTGAATGAGTGAGAGTATCTGTATTCATTGAATTGACAAGTGTTGTTTGCTTCATGGTCTAAATTTGTTCAATATGTTTGATTGAATCAATGCGTTAAGTTTGAGGCATTGATCCAACGAGAGTACCTCTACATGTGCAGTCTGTTTCATTGAAAGAACGAGTGCAGTAGACTCACTAAAAATTTGAATCAACAAATGTTTGTTCGATTGAAACAAGGAATATGGTGTGATTCATTGAATCAATTCAATGATTTAATGAATGCAGTTTGTATATTTGAATGAAAGCGTTGTGCTTGACACTTTAAATGAATGAGAGAAGCTCTATACTTAACAGGTGCAGTTTGGTTCATGGATTGAATGTGTGCTGCATTCATTGAATCTTTGCATCAAACTACAATCACTGATTCCATGAATCAAATCTTATTTCTTGTTTCAATGGAACAAACCTAACTCACACAGTTAGTGATTCAAACTGCACACTTTCATTCAATGAAATAGGCTGCACTTGTCAATTCAATGAGTAGAGTTATTCTCATTCGTTCAATGTCACAGGCTTCACACATTGCCTCAATCAAACTGCACACATTCAATCCATGAACTAAACTGCACCTGTTAATTTAATGAGTATAGAGCTTCTCTCATTCATTCAAAGTGACAAGCACAACGCTTTCATTCAATTATACAAACTGCATTCATTAAATCATGAATTGATTCAACGAATCAAACCTCTTTCCTTGTTTCAATCGAACAAACGTAATTGACTTATTGAGTGAATCCTCCTGCACTCGGTCATTCAATGCAATAGACTGCAATCAGTAAAGGTTCACTCATTCGTTTAATGACACAAGCCTAACGCATTGATTCAATCAAAGAAACGGCAAACATTTCCTCCATGGAGGAAACTGCACGTGTTCGTTCAATGAGTAGAACTTTTCTTTTTCATTCAATACCTCGAGCTTAACGCTTTAATTCTATGAATCAAGCTGCATTCATTCTTTGATTCATATTTCAATCATTGATTCAAAGAATCAAATGGAATTCATTGATTTAAGTGTACTAACATCACTTTATTTATGGAGTGAATTTAACTGCGTTCATTCTATTAATGAATCAAACTGCAAACATTCATTCGATGAGAAATATGGCAAGTCCTGTTCCAATGAATCTAGCTTTTGCCATTCATTCAATGAAGGAAACTGCACGCGTTCATTGAATGATACAAACTGCATGCGTTCATTAAATGAAACAGACTTCACTTGTTCAATTAATATAAACAGCTTTTCTCGTTGACTCAAGCTTTACACTTTCATTCAATGAAAGCAACTGCATTCATTCAATCATTGATTCAAACTGCCATCCTTTAGTCAATGAATCAATCAGTATCAATCGATACAATAAAATAAATCACGTTTCCTTCGTGAACCAAACAGAAAACCTGTATTCAATGAAATACACTGCACGTCTAAATTCAATGAGTGGTGCACCGGCCATTCATTCAATACCACGAGCAAAACGCATTCATTCAATGAAACGAACTGCACGCATTCAATACAGACTGCAGGTCTAAATTCAATTTTTCGATCTTCCTTCATTCATTCAATGGTCAAGCTTATCGCTTTCACTCAATGAAACAAGCTGCATTCATTGAATCATGGCATCAAACTACAATCACTGATTCAATGAATCAAACCTTATTTCTTGTTTCAATGGAACAAACCTAACTCACACAGTTAGTGATTCAAACTGCACACTTTCATTCAATGAAATAGGCTGCACTTGTCAATTCAATGAGGAGAGTTATTCTCATTCGTTCAATGTCACAGGCTTCACACATTGTCTCAATCAAACTGTACAAATTCAATCCATGAACTAAACTGCACTTGTTAATTTAATGAGTATAGAGCTTCTCTCATTCATTCAAAGTGACAAGAACAACGCTTTCATTCAATTATACAAACTGCATTCATTAAATCATGAATTGATTCAACGAATCAAACCTCTTTCCTTGTTTCAATCGAACAAACGTAATTGACTTATTGAGTGAATCCTCCTGCACTCGGTCATTCAATGCAACAGACTGCAATCAGTAAAGGTTCACTCATTCGTTTAATGACACAAGCCTAACGCATTGATTCAATCAAAGAAACGGCAAACATTTCCTCCATGGAGGAAACTGCACGTGTTCGTTCAATGAGTAGAACTTTTCTTTTTCATTCAATACCTCGAGCTTAACGCTTTAATTCTATGAATCAAGCTGCATTCATTCTTTGATTCATATTTCAATCATTGATTCAAAGAATCAAATGGAATTCATTGATTTAAGTGTACTAACATCACTTTATTTATGGAGTGAATTTAACTGCGTTCATTCTATTAATGAATCAAACTGCAAACATTCATTCGATGAGAAACATGGCAAGTCCTGTTCCAATGAATCTAGCTTTTGCCATTCATTCAATGTAGGAAACTGCACGCGTTCATTGAATGATACAAACTGCATGCGTTCATTAAATGAAACAGACTTCACTTGTTCATTTAATATAAACAGCTTTTCTCGTTGACTCAAGCTTTACACTTTCATTCAATGAAAGCAACTGCATTCATTCAATCATTGATTCAAACTGCCATCCTTTAGTCAATGAATCAATCAGTATCAATCGACACATTAAAATAAATCACGTTTCCTTCGTGAACAAAACAGAAAACCTGTATTCAATGAAATACAATGCACGTCTTAATTCAATGAGTGGAGCACCGGCCATTCATTCAATACCACGAGCAAAACGCATTCATTCAATGAAACGAACTGCACGCATTCAATACAGACTGCAGGTCTAAATTCAATTTTTAGATCTTCGTTCATTCATTCAATGGGTCAAGCTTATCGCTTTCACTCAATGAAACAAGCTGCATTCATTGAATCATGGCATCAAACTACAATCACTGATTCAATGAATCAAACCTTATTTCTTGTTTCAATGGAACAAACCTAACTCACACAGTTAGTGATTCAAACTGCACACTTTCATTCAATGAAATAGGCTGCAATTGTCAATCCAATGAGTTGAGTTACTCTCATTCGTTCAATGTCACAAGCTTCACACATTGTCTCAATCAAATTGCACACATTCAATCCATAAACCAAACTGCACCTGTTAATTCAATGAGTATGGAGCTCCTCTCATTCATTCAAAGTGTCAAGCACAATGCTTTCATTCAATTATACAAACTGCATTCATTAAATCATTGAATTGATTCAATGAATCACACCATATTCCTTGTTTCAATCGAACAAACATTTGTTGATTCAAATTTTTAGTAAGTCCTACTGCACTCGTTCTTTCAATGAAACAGACTGCACATGTAGAGGTACTCTCGTTGGATCAATGCCTCAATCTTAACGCATTGATTCAATCAAACATATTGAACAAATTTAGCCCATGAAGCAAACATTGAATGAAAAAGAAAAGTTCTACTCATTGAACGAACACGTCCAGTTTCCTCCGTGGAGCAAATGTTTTGCTGTTTCTTTGAATGAATCAATGCGTTAGGCTTGTGTCATTAAACGAATGAGAGAACCTTTACTGATTTCACTCTGTTCCATTGAATGAACAAGTGCAGGAGGATTCACTGAATAAGTCAGTTACGTTTGTTCCATTGAAACAAGGATTGTGGTTTGGTTCGTTGAATGAATGATTGCATTTTGATTCAATTATTCAATGAATGCAGCTTGTTTCATTCAATGAAAACGGTGAGCTTGACATATTGAATGAATCAGAGAAGCTCTTCTATTTGAATTAAGGCGGCCACTTTGGTTCATGGAGTGAAGGTGCGCAGTTTGACAGAGACAACGCGTGAAACCTATGGCTTGGAATGAATGAGAGTAGCTCATTGACAAGTGCAGCTTCTTTCATTGAATGAATGGGTGCAGTGTGCATTGAATGAACGCGACATTGAATGAGTGAGAGTATCTGTTTTCATTGAATTGACAAGTGTTGTTTGCTTCATGGGCTAAATTTGTTCAATATGTTTGATTGAATCAATGCGTTAAGTTTGAGGCATTGATCCAACGAGAGTACCTCTACATGTGCAGTCTGTTTCATTGAAAGAACGAGTGCAGTAGACTCACTAAAAATTTGAATCAACAAATGTTTGTTCGATTGAAACAAGGAATATGGTGTGATTCATTGAATCAATTCAATGATTTAATGAATGCAGTTTGTATATTTGAATGAAAGCGTTGTGCTTGACACTTTAAATGAATGAGAGAAGCTCTATACTTAACAGGTGCAGTTTGGTTCATGGATTGAATGTGTGCTGCATTCATTGAATCTTTGCATCAAACTACAATCACTGATTCCATGAATCAAATCTTATTTCTTGTTTCAATGGAACAAACCTAACTCACACAGTTAGTGATTCAAACTGCACACTTTCATTCAATGAAATAGGCTGCACTTGTCAATTCAATGAGTAGAGTTATTCTCATTCGTTCAATGTCACAGGCTTCACACATTGCCTCAATCAAACTGCACACATTCAATCCATGAACTAAACTGCACCTGTTAATTTAATGAGTATAGAGCTTCTCTCATTCATTCAAAGTGACAAGCACAACGCTTTCATTCAATTATACAAACTGCATTCATTAAATCATGAATTGATTCAACGAATCAAACCTCTTTCCTTGTTTCAATCGAACAAACGTAATTGACTTATTGAGTGAATCCTCCTGCACTCGGTCATTCAATGCAATAGACTGCAATCAGTAAAGGTTCACTCATTCGTTTAATGACACAAGCCTAACGCATTGATTCAATCAAAGAAACGGCAAACATTTCCTCCATGGAGGAAACTGCACGTGTTCGTTCAATGAGTAGAACTTTTCTTTTTCATTCAATACCTCGAGCTTAACGCTTTAATTCTATGAATCAAGCTGCATTCATTCTTTGATTCATATTTCAATCATTGATTCAAAGAATCAAATGGAATTCATTGATTTAAGTGTACTAACATCACTTTATTTATGGAGTGAATTTAACTGCGTTCATTCTATTAATGAATCAAACTGCAAACATTCATTCGATGAGAAATATGGCAAGTCCTGTTCCAATGAATCTAGCTTTTGCCATTCATTCAATGAAGGAAACTGCACGCGTTCATTGAATGATACAAACTACATGCGTTCATTAAATGAAACAGACTTCACTTGTTCAATTAATATAAACAGCTTTTCTCGTTGACTCAAGCTTTACACTTTCATTCAATGAAAGCAACTGCATTCATTCAATCATTGATTCAAACTGCCATCCTTTAGTCAATGAATCAATCAGTATCAATCGATACAATAAAATAAATCACGTTTCCTTCGTGAACCAAACAGAAAACCTGTATTCAATGAAATACACTGCACGTCTAAATTCAATGAGTGGTGCACCGGCCATTCATTCAATACCACGAGCAAAACGCATTCATTCAATGAAACGAACTGCACGCATTCAATACAGACTGCAGGTCTAAATTCAATTTTTAGATCTTCCTTCATTCATTCAATGGTCAAGCTTATCGCTTTCACTCAATGAAACAAGCTGCATTCATTGAATCATGGCATCAAACTACAATCACTGATTCAATGAATCAAACCTTATTTCTTGTTTCAATGGAACAAACCTAACTCACACAGTTAGTGATTCAAACTGCACACTTTCATTCAATGAAATAGGCTGCACTTGTCAATTCAATGAGGAGAGTTATTCTCATTCGTTCAATGTCACAGGCTTCACACATTGTCTCAATCAAACTGCACAAATTCAATCCATGAACTAAACTGCACCTGTTAATTTAATGAGTATAGAGCTTCTCTCATTCATTCAAAGTGACAAGAACAACGCTTTCATTCAATTATACAAACTGCATTCATTAAATCATGAATTGATTCAACGAATCAAACCTCTTTCCTTGTTTCAATCGAACAAACCTAATTGACCTATTGAGTGAATCCTCCTGCACTCGGTCATTCAATGCAACAGACTGCAATCAGTAAAGGTTCACTCATTCGTTTAATGACACAAGCCTAACGCATTGATTCAATCAAAGAAACGGCAAACATTTCCTCCATGGAGGAAACTGCACGTGTTCGTTCAATGAGTAGAACTTTTCTTTTTCATTCAATACCTCGAGCTTAACGCTTTAATTCTATGAATCAAGCTGCATTCATTCTTTGATTCATATTTCAATCATTGATTCAAAGAATCAAATGGAATTCATTGATTTAAGTGTACTAACATCACTTTATTTATGGAGTGAATTTAACTGCGTTCATTCTATTAATGAATCAAACTGCAAACATTCATTCGATGAGAAACATGGCAAGTCCTGTTCCAATGAATCTAGCTTTTGCCATTCATTCAATGAAGGAAACTGCACGCGTTCATTGAATGATACAAACTGCATGCGTTCATTAAATGAAACAGACTTCACTTGTTCAATTAATATAAACAGCTTTTCTCGTTGACTCAAGCTTTACACTTTCATTCAATGAAAGCAACTGCATTCATTCAATCATTGATTCAAACTGCCATCCTTTAGTCAATGAATCAATCAGTATCAATCGACACATTAAAATAAATCACGTTTCCTTCGTGAACAAAACAGAAAACCTGTATTCAATGAAATACACTGCACGTCTTAATTCAATGAGTGGAGCACCGGCCATTCATTCAATACCACGAGCAAAACGCATTCATTCAATGAAACGAACTGCACGCATTCAATACAGACTGCAGGTCTAAATTCAATTTTTAGATCTTCGTTCATTCATTCAATGGGTCAAGCTTATCGCTTTCACTCAATGAAACAAGCTGCATTCATTGAATCATGGCATCAAACTACAATCACTGATTCAATGAATCAAACCTTATTTCTTGTTTCAATGGAACAAACCTAACTCACACAGTTAGTGATTCAAACTGCACACTTTCATTCAATGAAATAGGCTGCACTTGTCAATTCAATGAGGAGAGTTATTCTCATTCGTTCAATGTCACAAGCTTCACACATTGTCTCAATCAAACTGCACAAATTCAATCCATGAACTAAACTGCACCTGTTAATTTAATGAGTATAGAGCTTCTCTCATTCATTCAAAGTGACAAGAACAACGCTTTCATTCAATTATACAAACTGCATTCATTAAATCATGAATTGATTCAACGAATCAAACCTCTTTCCTTGTTTCAATCGAACAAACGTAATTGACTTATTGAGTGAATCCTCCTGCACTCGGTCATTCAATGCAACAGACTGCAATCAGTAAAGGTTCACTCATTCGTTTAATGACACAAGCCTAACGCATTGATTCAATCAAAGAAACGGCAAACATTTCCTCCATGGAGGAAACTGCACGTGTTCGTTCAATGAGTAGAACTTTTCTTTTTCATTCAATACCTCGAGCTTAACGCTTTAATTCTATGAATCAAGCTGCATTCATTCTTTGATTCATATTTCAATCATTGATTCAAAGAATCAAATGGAATTCATTGATTTAAGTGTACTAACATCACTTTATTTATGGAGTGAATTTAACTGCGTTTATTCTATTAATGAATCAAACTGCAAACATTCATTCGATGAGAAACATGGCAAGTCCTGTTCCAATGAATCTAGCTTTTGCCATTCATTCAATGAAGGAAACTGCACGCGTTCATTGAATGATACAAACTGCATGCGTTCATTAAATGAAACAGACTTCACTTGTTCATTTAATATAAACAGCTTTTCTCGTTGACTCAAGCTTTACACTTTCATTCAATGAAAGCAACTGCATTCATTCAATCATTGATTCAAACTGCCATCCTTTAGTCAATGAATCAATCAGTATCAATCGACACATTAAAATAAATCACGTTTCCTTCGTGAACAAAACAGAAAACCTGTATTCAATGAAATACACTGCACGTCTTAATTCAATGAGTGGAGCACCGGCCATTCATTCAATACCACGAGCAAAACGCATTCATTCAATGAAACGAACTGCACGCATTCAATACAGACTGCAGGTCTAAATTCAATTTTTAGATCTTCGTTCATTCATTCAATGGGTCAAGCTTATCGCTTTCACTCAATGAAACAAGCTGCATTCATTGAATCATGGCATCAAACTACAATCACTGATTCAATGAATCAAACCTTATTTCTTGTTTCAATGGAACAAACCTAACTCACACAGTTAGTGATTCAAACTGCACACTTTCATTCAATGAAATAGGCTGCAATTGTCAATCCAATGAGTTGAGTTACTCTCATTCGTTCAATGTCACAAGCTTCACACATTGTCTCAATCAAATTGCACACATTCAATCCATAAACCAAACTGCACCTGTTAATTCAATGAGTATGGAGCTCCTCTCATTCATTCAAAGTGTCAAGCACAATTCAATTATACAAACTGCATTCATTAAATCATTGAATTGATTCAATGAATCACACCATATTCCTTGTTTCAATCGAACAAACATTTGTTGATTCAAATTTTTAGTAAGTCCTACTGCACTCGTTCTTTCAATGAAACAGACTGCACATGTAGAGGTACTCTCGTTGGATCAATGCCTCAAACTTAACGCATTGATTCAATCAAACATATTGAACAAATTTAGCCCATGAAGCAAACATTGAATGAAAAAGAAAAGTTCTACTCATTGAACGAACACGTCCAGTTTCCTCCGTGGAGCAACTGTTTTGCTGTTTCTTTGAATGAATCAATGCGTTAGGCTTGTGTCATTAAACGAATGAGAGAACCTTTACTGATTTCACTCTGTTCCATTGAATGAACAAGTGCAGGAGGATTCACTGAATAAGTCAGTTACGTTTGTTCCATTGAAACAAGGATTGTGGTTTGGTTCGTTGAATGAATGATTGCATTTTGATTCAATTATTCAATGAATGCAGTTTGTTTCATTCAATGAAAACGGTGAGCTTGACATATTGAATGAATCAGAGAAGCTCTTCTATTTGAATTAAGGCGGCCACTTTGGTTCATGGAGTGAAGGTGCGCAGTTTGACAGAGACAACGCGTGAAACCTATGGCTTGGAATGAATTGACAAGTAGCTCATTGACAAGTGCAGCTTCTTTCATTGAATGAATGGGTGCAGTGTGCATTGAATGAACGCGACATTGAATGAGTGAGAGTATCTGTATTCATTGAATTGACAAGTGTTGTTTGCTTCATGGGCTAAATTTGTTCAATATGTTTGATTGAATCAATGCGTTAAGTTTGAGGCATTGATCCAACGAGAGTACCTCTACATGTGCAGTCTGTTTCATTGAAAGAACGAGTGCAGTAGACTCATTAAAAATTTGAATCAACAAATGTTTGTTCGATTGAAACAAGGAATATGGTGTGATTCATTGAATCAATTCAATGATTTAATGAATGCAGTTTGTATATTTGAATGAAAGCGTTGTGCTTGACACTTTAAATGAATGAGAGAAGCTCTATACTTAACAGGTGCAGTTTGGTTCATGGATTGAATGTGTGCTGCATTCATTGAATCTTTGCATCAAACTACAATCACTGATTCCATGAATCAAATCTTATTTCTTGTTTCAATGGAACAAACCTAACTCACACAGTTAGTGATTCAAACTGCACACTTTCATTCAATGAAATAGGCTGCACTTGTCAATTCAATGAGTAGAGTTATTCTCATTCGTTCAATGTCACAGGCTTCGCACATTGCCTCAATCAAACTGCACACATTCAATCCATGAACTAAACTGCACCTGTTAATTTAATGAGTATAGAGCTTCTCTCATTCATTCAAAGTGACAAGCACAACGCTTTCATTCAATTATACAAACTGCATTCATTAAATCATGAATTGATTCAACGAATCAAACCTCTTTCCTTGTTTCAATCGAACAAACGTAATTGACTTATTGAGTGAATCCTCCTGCACTCGGTCATTCAATGCAATAGACTGCAATCAGTAAAGGTTCACTCATTCGTTTAATGACACAAGCCTAACGCATTGATTCAATCAAAGAAACGGCAAACATTTCCTCCATGGAGGAAACTGCACGTGTTCGTTCAATGAGTAGAACTTTTCTTTTTCATTCAATACCTCGAGCTTAACGCTTTAATTCTATGAATCAAGCTGCATTCATTCTTTGATTCATATTTCAATCATTGATTCAAAGAATCAAATGGAATTCATTGATTTAAGTGTACTAACATCACTTTATTTATGGAGTGAATTTAACTGCGTTCATTCTATTAATGAATCAAACTGCAAACATTCATTCGATGAGAAATATGGCAAGTCCTGTTCCAATGAATCTAGCTTTTGCCATTCATTCAATGAAGGAAACTGTACGCGTTCATTGAATGATACAAACTGCATGCGTTCATTAAATGAAACAGACTTCACTTGTTCAATTAATATAAACAGCTTTTCTCGTTGACTCAAGCTTTACACTTTCATTCAATGAAAGCAACTGCATTCATTCAATCATTGATTCAAACTGCCATCCTTTAGTCAATGAATCAATCAGTATCAATCGATACAATAAAATAAATCACGTTTCCTTCGTGAACCAAACAGAAAACCTGTATTCAATGAAATACACTGCACGTCTAAATTCAATGAGTGGTGCACCGGCCATTCATTCAATACCACGAGCAAAACGCATTCATTCAATGAAACGAACTGCACGCATTCAATACAGACTGCAGGTCTAAATTCAATTTTTCGATCTTCCTTCATTCATTCAATGGTCAAGCTTATCGCTTTCACTCAATGAAACAAGCTGCATTCATTGAATCATGGCATCAAACTACAATCACTGATTCAATGAATCAAACCTTATTTCTTGTTTCAATGGAACAAACCTAACTCACACAGTTAGTGATTCAAACTGCACACTTTCATTCAATGAAATAGGCTGCACTTGTCAATTCAATGAGGAGAGTTATTCTCATTCGTTCAATGTCACAGGCTTCACACATTGTCTCAATCAAACTGTACAAATTCAATCCATGAACTAAACTGCACTTGTTAATTTAATGAGTATAGAGCTTCTCTCATTCATTCAAAGTGACAAGAACAACGCTTTCATTCAATTATACAAACTGCATTCATTAAATCATGAATTGATTCAACGAATCAAACCTCTTTCCTTGTTTCAATCGAACAAACGTAATTGACTTATTGAGTGAATCCTCCTGCACTCGGTCATTCAATGCAACAGACTGCAATCAGTAAAGGTTCACTCATTCGTTTAATGACACAAGCCTAACGCATTGATTCAATCAAAGAAACGGCAAACATTTCCTCCATGGAGGAAACTGCACGTGTTCGTTCAATGAGTAGAACTTTTCTTTTTCATTCAATACCTCGAGCTTAACGCTTTAATTCTATGAATCAAGCTGCATTCATTCTTTGATTCATATTTCAATCATTGATTCAAAGAATCAAATGGAATTCATTGATTTAAGTGTACTAACATCACTTTATTTATGGAGTGCATTTAACTGCGTTCATTCTATTAATGAATCAAACTGCAAACATTCATTCGATGAGAAACATGGCAAGTCCTGTTCCAATGAATCTAGCTTTTGCCATTCATTCAATGTAGGAAACTGCACGCGTTCATTGAATGATACAAACTGCATGCGTTCATTAAATGAAACAGACTTCACTTGTTCATTTAATATAAACAGCTTTTCTCGTTGACTCAAGCTTTACACTTTCATTCAATGAAAGCAACTGCATTCATTCAATCATTGATTCAAACTGCCATCCTTTAGTCAATGAATCAATCAGTATCAATCGACACATTAAAATAAATCACGTTTCCTTCGTGAACAAAACAGAAAACCTGCATTCAATGAAATACACTGCACGTCTTAATTCAATGAGTGGAGCACCGGCCATTCATTCAATACCACGAGCAAAACGCATTCATTCAATGAAACGAACTGCACGCATTCAATACAGACTGCAGGTCTAAATTCAATTTTTAGATCTTCGTTCATTCATTCAATGGGTCAAGCTTATCGCTTTCACTCAATGAAACAAGCTGCATTCATTGAATCATGGCATCAAACTACAATCACTGATTCAATGAATCAAACCTTATTTCTTGTTTCAATGGAACAAACCTAACTCACACAGTTAGTGATTCAAACTGCACACTTTCATTCAATGAAATAGGCTGCAATTGTCAATCCAATGAGTTGAGTTACTCTCATTCGTTCAATGTCACAAGCTTCACACATTGTCTCAATCAAATTGCACACATTCAATCCATAAACCAAACTGCACCTGTTAATTCAATGAGTATGGAGCTCCTCTCATTCATTCAAAGTGACAAGCACAACGCTTTCATTCAATTATACAAACTGCATTCATTAAATCATGAATTGATTCAACGAATCAAACCTCTTTCCTTGTTTCAATCGAACAAACGTAATTGACTTATTGAGTGAATCCTCCTGCACTCGGTCATTCAATGCAATAGACTGCAATCAGTAAAGGTTCACTCATTCGTTTAATGACACAAGCCTAACGCATTGATTCAATCAAAGAAACGGCAAACATTTCCTCCATGGAGGAAACTGCACGTGTTCGTTCAATGAGTAGAACTTTTCTTTTTCATTCAATACCTCGAGCTTAACGCTTTAATTCTATGAATCAAGCTGCATTCATTCTTTGATTCATATTTCAATCATTGATTCAAAGAATCAAATGGAATTCATTGATTTAAGTGTACTAACATCACTTTATTTATGGAGTGAATTTAACTGCGTTCATTCTATTAATGAATCAAACTGCAAACATTCATTCGATGAGAAATATGGCAAGTCCTGTTCCAATGAATCTAGCTTTTGCCATTCATTCAATGAAGGAAACTGCACGCGTTCATTGAATGATACAAACTGCATGCGTTCATTAAATGAAACAGACTTCACTTGTTCAATTAATATAAACAGCTTTTCTCGTTGACTCAAGCTTTACACTTTCATTCAATGAAAGCAACTGCATTCATTCAATCATTGATTCAAACTGCCATCCTTTAGTCAATGAATCAATCAGTATCAATCGACACATTAAAATAAATCACGTTTCCTTCGTGAACCAAACAGAAAACCTGTATTCAATGAAATACACTGCACGTCTAAATTCAATGAGTGGTGCACCGGCCATTCATTCAATACCACGAGCAAAACGCATTCATTCAATGAAACGAACTGCACGCATTCAACACAGACTGCAGGTCTAAATTCAATTTTTCGATCTTCCTTCATTCATTCAATGGTCAAGCTTATCGCTTTCACTCAATGAAACAAGCTGCATTCATTGAATCATGGCATCAAACTACAATCACTGATTCAATGAATCAAACCTTATTTCTTGTTTCAATGGAACAAACCTAACTCACACAGTTAGTGATTCAAACTGCACACTTTCATTCAATGAAATAGGCTGCACTTGTCAATTCAATGAGGAGAGTTATTCTCATTCGTTCAATGTCACAGGCTTCACACATTGTCTCAATCAAACTGCACAAATTCAATCCATGAACTAAACTGCACTTGTTAATTTAATGAGTATAGAGCTTCTCTCATTCATTCAAAGTGACAAGAACAACGCTTTCATTCAATTATACAAACTGCATTCATTAAATCATGAATTGATTCAACGAATCAAACCTCTTTCCTTGTTTCAATCGAACAAACGTAATTGACTTATTGAGTGAATCCTCCTGCACTCGGTCATTCAATGCAATAGACTGCAATCAGTAAAGGTTCACTCATTCGTTTAATGACACAAGCCTAACGCATTGATTCAATCAAAGAAACGGCAAACATTTCCTCCATGGAGGAAACTGCACGTGTTCGTTCAATGAGTAGAACTTTTCTTTTTCATTCAATACCTCGAGCTTAACGCTTTAATTCTATGAATCAAGCTGCATTCATTCTTTGATTCATATTTCAATCATTGATTCAAAGAATCAAATGGAATTCATTGATTTAACTGTACTAACATCACTTTATTTATGGAGTGAATTTAACTGCGTTCATTCTATTAATGAATCAAACTGCAAACATTCATTCGATGAGAAACATGGCAAGTCCTGTTCCAATGAATCTAGCTTTTGCCATTCATTCAATGTAGGAAACTGCACGCGTTCATTGAATGATACAAACTGCATGCGTTCATTAAATGAAACAGACTTCACTTGTTCATTTAATATAAACAGCTTTTCTCGTTGACTCAAGCTTTACACTTTCATTCAATGAAAGCAACTGCATTCATTCAATCATTGATTCAAACTGCCATCCTTTAGTCAATGAATCAATCAGTATCAATCGACACATTAAAATAAATCACGTTTCCTTCGTGAACAAAACAGAAAACCTGTATTCAATGAAATACACTGCACGTCTTAATTCAATGAGTGGAGCACCGGCCATTCATTCAATACCACGAGCAAAACGCATTCATTCAATGAAACGAACTGCACGCATTCAATACAGACTGCAGGTCTAAATTCAATTTTTAGATCTTCGTTCATTCATTCAATGGGTCAAGCTTATCGCTTTCACTCAATGAAACAAGCTGCATTCATTGAATCATGGCATCAAACTACAATCACTGATTCAATGAATCAAACCTTATTTCTTGTTTCAATGGAACAAACCTAACTCACACAGTTAGTGATTCAAACTGCACACTTTCATTCAATGAAATAGGCTGCAATTGTCAATCCAATGAGTTGAGTTACTCTCATTCGTTCAATGTCACAAGCTTCACACATTGTCTCAATCAAATTGCACACATTCAATCCATAAACCAAACTGCACCTGTTAATTCAATGAGTATGGAGCTCCTCTCATTCATTCAAAGTGTCAAGCACAATGCTTTCATTCAATTATACAAACTGCATTCATTAAATCATTGAATTGATTCAATGAATCACACCATATTCCTTGTTTCAATCGAACAAACATTTGTTGATTCAAATTTTTAGTAAGTCCTACTGCACTCGTTCTTTCAATGAAACAGACTGCACATGTAGAGGTACTCTCGTTGGATCAATGCCTCAAACTTAACGCATTGATTCAATCAAACATATTGAACAAATTTAGCCCATGAAGCAAACATTGAATGAAAAAGAAAAGTTCTACTCATTGAACGAACACGTCCAGTTTCCTCCGTGGAGCAAATGTTTTGCTGTTTCTTTGAATGAATCAATGCGTTAGGCTTGTGTCATTAAACGAATGAGAGAACCTTTACTGATTTCACTCTGTTCCATTGAATGAACAAGTGCAGGAGGATTCACTGAATAAGTCAGTTACGTTTGTTCCATTGAAACAAGGATTGTGGTTTGGTTCGTTGAATGAATGATTGCATTTTGATTCAATTATTCAATGAATGCAGCTTGTTTCATTCAATGAAAACGGTGAGCTTGACATATTGAATGAATCAGAGAAGCTCTTCTATTTGAATTAAGGCGGCCACTTTGGTTCATGGAGTGAAGGTGCGCAGTTTGACAGAGACAACGCGTGAAACCTATGGCTTGGAATGAATGAGAGTAGCTCATTGACAAGTGCAGCTTCTTTCATTGAATGAATGGGTGCAGTGTGCATTGAATGAACGCGACATTGAATGAGTGAGAGTATCTGTTTTCATTGAATTGACAAGTGTTGTTTGCTTCATGGGCTAAATTTGTTCAATATGTTTGATTGAATCAATGCGTTAAGTTTGAGGCATTGATCCAACGAGAGTACCTCTACATGTGCAGTCTGTTTCATTGAAAGAACGAGTGCAGTAGACTCACTAAAAATTTGAATCAACAAATGTTTGTTCGATTGAAACAAGGAATATGGTGTGATTCATTGAATCAATTCAATGATTTAATGAATGCAGTTTGTATATTTGAATGAAAGCGTTGTGCTTGACACTTTAAATGAATGAGAGAAGCTCTATACTTAACAGGTGCAGTTTGGTTCATGGATTGAATGTGTGCTGCATTCATTGAATCTTTGCATCAAACTACAATCACTGATTCCATGAATCAAATCTTATTTCTTGTTTCAATGGAACAAACCTAACTCACACAGTTAGTGATTCAAACTGCACACTTTCATTCAATGAAATAGGCTGCACTTGTCAATTCAATGAGTAGAGTTATTCTCATTCGTTCAATGTCACAGGCTTCACACATTGCCTCAATCAAACTGCACACATTCAATCCATGAACTAAACTGCACCTGTTAATTTAATGAGTATAGAGCTTCTCTCATTCATTCAAAGTGACAAGCACAACGCTTTCATTCAATTATACAAACTGCATTCATTAAATCATGAATTGATTCAACGAATCAAACCTCTTTCCTTGTTTCAATCGAACAAACGTAATTGACTTATTGAGTGAATCCTCCTGCACTCGGTCATTCAATGCAATAGACTGCAATCAGTAAAGGTTCACTCATTCGTTTAATGACACAAGCCTAACGCATTGATTCAATCAAAGAAACGGCAAACATTTCCTCCATGGAGGAAACTGCACGTGTTCGTTCAATGAGTAGAACTTTTCTTTTTCATTCAATACCTCGAGCTTAACGCTTTAATTCTATGAATCAAGCTGCATTCATTCTTTGATTCATATTTCAATCATTGATTCAAAGAATCAAATGGAATTCATTGATTTAAGTGTACTAACATCACTTTATTTATGGAGTGAATTTAACTGCGTTCATTCTATTAATGAATCAAACTGCAAACATTCATTCGATGAGAAATATGGCAAGTCCTGTTCCAATGAATCTAGCTTTTGCCATTCATTCAATGAAGGAAACTGCACGCGTTCATTGAATGATACAAACTGCATGCGTTCATTAAATGAAACAGACTTCACTTGTTCAATTAATATAAACAGCTTTTCTCGTTGACTCAAGCTTTACACTTTCATTCAATGAAAGCAACTGCATTCATTCAATCATTGATTCAAACTGCCATCCTTTAGTCAATGAATCAATCAGTATCAATCGATACAATAAAATAAATCACGTTTCCTTCGTGAACCAAACAGAAAACCTGTATTCAATGAAATACACTGCACGTCTAAATTCAATGAGTGGTGCACCGGCCATTCATTCAATACCACGAGCAAAACGCATTCATTCAATGAAACGAACTGCACGCATTCAATACAGACTGCAGGTCTAAATTCAATTTTTAGATCTTCCTTCATTCATTCAATGGTCAAGCTTATCGCTTTCACTCAATGAAACAAGCTGCATTCATTGAATCATGGCATCAAACTACAATCACTGATTCAATGAATCAAACCTTATTTCTTGTTTCAATGGAACAAACCTAACTCACACAGTTAGTGATTCAAACTGCACACTTTCATTCAATGAAATAGGCTGCACTTGTCAATTCAATGAGGAGAGTTATTCTCATTCGTTCAATGTCACAGGCTTCACACATTGTCTCAATCAAACTGCACAAATTCAATCCATGAACTAAACTGCACCTGTTAATTTAATGAGTATAGAGCTTCTCTCATTCATTCAAAGTGACAAGAACAACGCTTTCATTCAATTATACAAACTGCATTCATTAAATCATGAATTGATTCAACGAATCAAACCTCTTTCCTTGTTTCAATCGAACAAACCTAATTGACCTATTGAGTGAATCCTCCTGCACTCGGTCATTCAATGCAACAGACTGCAATCAGTAAAGGTTCACTCATTCGTTTAATGACACAAGCCTAACGCATTGATTCAATCAAAGAAACGGCAAACATTTCCTCCATGGAGGAAACTGCACGTGTTCGTTCAATGAGTAGAACTTTTCTTTTTCATTCAATACCTCGAGCTTAACGCTTTAATTCTATGAATCAAGCTGCATTCATTCTTTGATTCATATTTCAATCATTGATTCAAAGAATCAAATGGAATTCATTGATTTAAGTGTACTAACATCACTTTATTTATGGAGTGAATTTAACTGCGTTCATTCTATTAATGAATCAAACTGCAAACATTCATTCGATGAGAAACATGGCAAGTCCTGTTCCAATGAATCTAGCTTTTGCCATTCATTCAATGAAGGAAACTGCACGCGTTCATTGAATGATACAAACTGCATGCGTTCATTAAATGAAACAGACTTCACTTGTTCATTTAATATAAACAGCTTTTCTCGTTGACTCAAGCTTTACACTTTCATTCAATGAAAGCAACTGCATTCATTCAATCATTGATTCAAACTGCCATCCTTTAGTCAATGAATCAATCAGTATCAATCGACACATTAAAATAAATCACGTTTCCTTCGTGAACAAAACAGAAAACCTGTATTCAATGAAATACACTGCACGTCTTAATTCAATGAGTGGAGCACCGGCCATTCATTCAATACCACGAGCAAAACGCATTCATTCAATGAAACGAACTGCACGCATTCAATACAGACTGCAGGTCTAAATTCAATTTTTAGATCTTCGTTCATTCATTCAATGGGTCAAGCTTATCGCTTTCACTCAATGAAACAAGCTGCATTCATTGAATCATGGCATCAAACTACAATCACTGATTCAATGAATCAAACCTTATTTCTTGTTTCAATGGAACAAACCTAACTCACACAGTTAGTGATTCAAACTGCACACTTTCATTCAATGAAATAGGCTGCACTTGTCAATTCAATGAGGAGAGTTATTCTCATTCGTTCAATGTCACAAGCTTCACACATTGTCTCAATCAAACTGCACAAATTCAATCCATGAACTAAACTGCACCTGTTAATTTAATGAGTATAGAGCTTCTCTCATTCATTCAAAGTGACAAGAACAACGCTTTCATTCAATTATACAAACTGCATTCATTAAATCATGAATTGATTCAACGAATCAAACCTCTTTCCTTGTTTCAATCGAACAAACGTAATTGACTTATTGAGTGAATCCTCCTGCACTCGGTCATTCAATGCAACAGACTGCAATCAGTAAAGGTTCACTCATTCGTTTAATGACACAAGCCTAACGCATTGATTCAATCAAAGAAACGGCAAACATTTCCTCCATGGAGGAAACTGCACGTGTTCGTTCAATGAGTAGAACTTTTCTTTTTCATTCAATACCTCGAGCTTAACGCTTTAATTCTATGAATCAAGCTGCATTCATTCTTTGATTCATATTTCAATCATTGATTCAAAGAATCAAATGGAATTCATTGATTTAAGTGTACTAACATCACTTTATTTATGGAGTGAATTTAACTGCGTTTATTCTATTAATGAATCAAACTGCAAACATTCATTCGATGAGAAACATGGCAAGTCCTGTTCCAATGAATCTAGCTTTTGCCATTCATTCAATGAAGGAAACTGCACGCGTTCATTGAATGATACAAACTGCATGCGTTCATTAAATGAAACAGACTTCACTTGTTCATTTAATATAAACAGCTTTTCTCGTTGACTCAAGCTTTACACTTTCATTCAATGAAAGCAACTGCATTCATTCAATCATTGATTCAAACTGCCATCCTTTAGTCAATGAATCAATCAGTATCAATCGACACATTAAAATAAATCACGTTTCCTTCGTGAACAAAACAGAAAACCTGTATTCAATGAAATACACTGCACGTCTTAATTCAATGAGTGGAGCACCGGCCATTCATTCAATACCACGAGCAAAACGCATTCATTCAATGAAACGAACTGCACGCATTCAATACAGACTGCAGGTCTAAATTCAATTTTTAGATCTTCGTTCATTCATTCAATGTGTCAAGCTTATCGCTTTCACTCAATGAAACAAGCTGCATTCATTGAATCATGGCATCAAACTACAATCACTGATTCAATGAATCAAACCTTATTTCTTGTTTCAATGGAACAAACCTAACTCACACAGTTAGTGATTCAAACTGCACACTTTCATTCAATGAAATAGGCTGCAATTGTCAATCCAATGAGTTGAGTTACTCTCATTCGTTCAATGTCACAAGCTTCACACATTGTCTCAATCAAATTGCACACATTCAATCCATAAACCAAACTGCACCTGTTAATTCAATGAGTATGGAGCTCCTCTCATTCATTCAAAGTGTCAAGCACAATGCTTTCATTCAATTATACAAACTGCATTCATTAAATCATTGAATTGATTCAATGAATCACACCATATTCCTTGTTTCAATCGAACAAACATTTGTTGATTCAAATTTTTAGTAAGTCCTACTGCACTCGTTCTTTCAATGAAACAGACTGCACATGTAGAGGTACTCTCGTTGGATCAATGCCTCAAACTTAACGCATTGATTCAATCAAACATATTGAACAAATTTAGCCCATGAAGCAAACATTGAATGAAAAAGAAAAGTTCTACTCATTGAACGAACACGTCCAGTTTCCTCCGTGGAGCAACTGTTTTGCTGTTTCTTTGAATGAATCAATGCGTTAGGCTTGTGTCATTAAACGAATGAGAGAACCTTTACTGATTTCACTCTGTTCCATTGAATGAACAAGTGCAGGAGGATTCACTGAATAAGTCAGTTACGTTTGTTCCATTGAAACAAGGATTGTGGTTTGGTTCGTTGAATGAATGATTGCATTTTGATTCAATTATTCAATGAATGCAGTTTGTTTCATTCAATGAAAACGGTGAGCTTGACATATTGAATGAATCAGAGAAGCTCTTCTATTTGAATTAAGGCGGCCACTTTGGTTCATGGAGTGAAGGTGCGCAGTTTGACAGAGACAACGCGTGAAACCTATGGCTTGGAATGAATTGACAAGTAGCTCATTGACAAGTGCAGCTTCTTTCATTGAATGAATGGGTGCAGTGTGCATTGAATGAACGCGACATTGAATGAGTGAGAGTATCTGTATTCATTGAATTGACAAGTGTTGTTTGCTTCATGGGCTAAATTTGTTCAATATGTTTGATTGAATCAATGCGTTAAGTTTGAGGCATTGATCCAACGAGAGTACCTCTACATGTGCAGTCTGTTTCATTGAAAGAACGAGTGCAGTAGACTCATTAAAAATTTGAATCAACAAATGTTTGTTCGATTGAAACAAGGAATATGGTGTGATTCATTGAATCAATTCAATGATTTAATGAATGCAGTTTGTATATTTGAATGAAAGCGTTGTGCTTGACACTTTAAATGAATGAGAGAAGCTCTATACTTAACAGGTGCAGTTTGGTTCATGGATTGAATGTGTGCTGCATTCATTGAATCTTTGCATCAAACTACAATCACTGATTCCATGAATCAAATCTTATTTCTTGTTTCAATGGAACAAACCTAACTCACACAGTTAGTGATTCAAACTGCACACTTTCATTCAATGAAATAGGCTGCACTTGTCAATTCAATGAGTAGAGTTATTCTCATTCGTTCAATGTCACAGGCTTCGCACATTGCCTCAATCAAACTGCACACATTCAATCCATGAACTAAACTGCACCTGTTAATTTAATGAGTATAGAGCTTCTCTCATTCATTCAAAGTGACAAGCACAACGCTTTCATTCAATTATACAAACTGCATTCATTAAATCATGAATTGATTCAACGAATCAAACCTCTTTCCTTGTTTCAATCGAACAAACGTAATTGACTTATTGAGTGAATCCTCCTGCACTCGGTCATTCAATGCAATAGACTGCAATCAGTAAAGGTTCACTCATTCGTTTAATGACACAAGCCTAACGCATTGATTCAATCAAAGAAACGGCAAACATTTCCTCCATGGAGGAAACTGCACGTGTTCGTTCAATGAGTAGAACTTTTCTTTTTCATTCAATACCTCGAGCTTAACGCTTTAATTCTATGAATCAAGCTGCATTCATTCTTTGATTCATATTTCAATCATTGATTCAAAGAATCAAATGGAATTCATTGATTTAAGTGTACTAACATCACTTTATTTATGGAGTGAATTTAACTGCGTTCATTCTATTAATGAATCAAACTGCAAACATTCATTCGATGAGAAATATGGCAAGTCCTGTTCCAATGAATCTAGCTTTTGCCATTCATTCAATGAAGGAAACTGTACGCGTTCATTGAATGATACAAACTGCATGCGTTCATTAAATGAAACAGACTTCACTTGTTCAATTAATATAAACAGCTTTTCTCGTTGACTCAAGCTTTACACTTTCATTCAATGAAAGCAACTGCATTCATTCAATCATTGATTCAAACTGCCATCCTTTAGTCAATGAATCAATCAGTATCAATCGATACAATAAAATAAATCACGTTTCCTTCGTGAACCAAACAGAAAACCTGTATTCAATGAAATACACTGCACGTCTAAATTCAATGAGTGGTGCACCGGCCATTCATTCAATACCACGAGCAAAACGCATTCATTCAATGAAACGAACTGCACGCATTCAATACAGACTGCAGGTCTAAATTCAATTTTTCGATCTTCCTTCATTCATTCAATGGTCAAGCTTATCGCTTTCACTCAATGAAACAAGCTGCATTCATTGAATCATGGCATCAAACTACAATCACTGATTCAATGAATCAAACCTTATTTCTTGTTTCAATGGAACAAACCTAACTCACACAGTTAGTGATTCAAACTGCACACTTTCATTCAATGAAATAGGCTGCACTTGTCAATTCAATGAGGAGAGTTATTCTCATTCGTTCAATGTCACAGGCTTCACACATTGTCTCAATCAAACTGCACAAATTCAATCCATGAACTAAACTGCACTTGTTAATTTAATGAGTATAGAGCTTCTCTCATTCATTCAAAGTGACAAGAACAACGCTTTCATTCAATTATACAAACTGCATTCATTAAATCATGAATTGATTCAACGAATCAAACCTCTTTCCTTGTTTCAATCGAACAAACGTAATTGACTTATTGAGTGAATCCTCCTGCACTCGGTCATTCAATGCAACAGACTGCAATCAGTAAAGGTTCACTCATTCGTTTAATGACACAAGCCTAACGCATTGATTCAATCAAAGAAACGGCAAACATTTCCTCCATGGAGGAAACTGCACGTGTTCGTTCAATGAGTAGAACTTTTCTTTTTCATTCAATACCTCGAGCTTAACGCTTTAATTCTATGAATCAAGCTGCATTCATTCTTTGATTCATATTTCAATCATTGATTCAAAGAATCAAATGGAATTCATTGATTTAAGTGTACTAACATCACTTTATTTATGGAGTGCATTTAACTGCGTTCATTCTATTAATGAATCAAACTGCAAACATTCATTCGATGAGAAACATGGCAAGTCCTGTTCCAATGAATCTAGCTTTTGCCATTCATTCAATGTAGGAAACTGCACGCGTTCATTGAATGATACAAACTGCATGCGTTCATTAAATGAAACAGACTTCACTTGTTCATTTAATATAAACAGCTTTTCTCGTTGACTCAAGCTTTACACTTTCATTCAATGAAAGCAACTGCATTCATTCAATCATTGATTCAAACTGCCATCCTTTAGTCAATGAATCAATCAGTATCAATCGACACATTAAAATAAATCACGTTTCCTTCGTGAACAAAACAGAAAACCTGCATTCAATGAAATACACTGCACGTCTTAATTCAATGAGTGGAGCACCGGCCATTCATTCAATACCACGAGCAAAACGCATTCATTCAATGAAACGAACTGCACGCATTCAATACAGACTGCAGGTCTAAATTCAATTTTTAGATCTTCGTTCATTCATTCAATGGGTCAAGCTTATCGCTTTCACTCAATGAAACAAGCTGCATTCATTGAATCATGGCATCAAACTACAATCACTGATTCAATGAATCAAACCTTATTTCTTGTTTCAATGGAACAAACCTAACTCACACAGTTAGTGATTCAAACTGCACACTTTCATTCAATGAAATAGGCTGCAATTGTCAATCCAATGAGTTGAGTTACTCTCATTCGTTCAATGTCACAAGCTTCACACATTGTCTCAATCAAATTGCACACATTCAATCCATAAACCAAACTGCACCTGTTAATTCAATGAGTATGGAGCTCCTCTCATTCATTCAAAGTGACAAGCACAACGCTTTCATTCAATTATACAAACTGCATTCATTAAATCATGAATTGATTCAACGAATCAAACCTCTTTCCTTGTTTCAATCGAACAAACGTAATTGACTTATTGAGTGAATCCTCCTGCACTCGGTCATTCAATGCAATAGACTGCAATCAGTAAAGGTTCACTCATTCGTTTAATGACACAAGCCTAACGCATTGATTCAATCAAAGAAACGGCAAACATTTCCTCCATGGAGGAAACTGCACGTGTTCGTTCAATGAGTAGAACTTTTCTTTTTCATTCAATACCTCGAGCTTAACGCTTTAATTCTATGAATCAAGCTGCATTCATTCTTTGATTCATATTTCAATCATTGATTCAAAGAATCAAATGGAATTCATTGATTTAAGTGTACTAACATCACTTTATTTATGGAGTGAATTTAACTGCGTTCATTCTATTAATGAATCAAACTGCAAACATTCATTCGATGAGAAATATGGCAAGTCCTGTTCCAATGAATCTAGCTTTTGCCATTCATTCAATGAAGGAAACTGCACGCGTTCATTGAATGATACAAACTGCATGCGTTCATTAAATGAAACAGACTTCACTTGTTCAATTAATATAAACAGCTTTTCTCGTTGACTCAAGCTTTACACTTTCATTCAATGAAAGCAACTGCATTCATTCAATCATTGATTCAAACTGCCATCCTTTAGTCAATGAATCAATCAGTATCAATCGATACAATAAAATAAATCACGTTTCCTTCGTGAACCAAACAGAAAACCTGTATTCAATGAAATACACTGCACGTCTAAATTCAATGAGTGGTGCACCGGCCATTCATTCAATACCACGAGCAAAACGCATTCATTCAATGAAACGAACTGCACGCATTCAATACAGACTGCAGGTCTAAATTCAATTTTTCGATCTTCCTTCATTCATTCAATGGTCAAGCTTATCGCTTTCACTCAATGAAACAAGCTGCATTCATTGAATCATGGCATCAAACTACAATCACTGATTCAATGAATCAAACCTTATTTCTTGTTTCAATGGAACAAACCTAACTCACACAGTTAGTGATTCAAACTGCACACTTTCATTCAATGAAATAGGCTGCACTTGTCAATTCAATGAGGAGAGTTATTCTCATTCGTTCAATGTCACAGGCTTCACACATTGTCTCAATCAAACTGCACAAATTCAATCCATGAACTAAACTGCACTTGTTAATTTAATGAGTATAGAGCTTCTCTCATTCATTCAAAGTGACAAGAACAACGCTTTCATTCAATTATACAAACTGCATTCATTAAATCATGAATTGATTCAACGAATCAAACCTCTTTCCTTGTTTCAATCGAACAAACGTAATTGACTTATTGAGTGAATCCTCCTGCACTCGGTCATTCAATGCAACAGACTGCAATCAGTAAAGGTTCACTCATTCGTTTAATGACACAAGCCTAACGCATTGATTCAATCAAAGAAACGGCAAACATTTCCTCCATGGAGGAAACTGCACGTGTTCGTTCAATGAGTAGAACTTTTCTTTTTCATTCAATACCTCGAGCTTAACGCTTTAATTCTATGAATCAAGCTGCATTCATTCTTTGATTCATATTTCAATCATTGATTCAAAGAATCAAATGGAATTCATTGATTTAAGTGTACTAACATCACTTTATTTATGGAGTGAATTTAACTGCGTTCATTCTATTAATGAATCAAACTGCAAACATTCATTCGATGAGAAACATGGCAAGTCCTGTTCCAATGAATCTAGCTTTTGCCATTCATTCAATGTAGGAAACTGCACGCGTTCATTGAATGATACAAACTGCATGCGTTCATTAAATGAAACAGACTTCACTTGTTCATTTAATATAAACAGCTTTTCTCGTTGACTCAAGCTTTACACTTTCATTCAATGAAAGCAACTGCATTCATTCAATCATTGATTCAAACTGCCATCCTTTAGTCAATGAATCAATCAGTATCAATCGACACATTAAAATAAATCACGTTTCCTTCGTGAACAAAACAGAAAACCTGTATTCAATGAAATACACTGCACGTCTTAATTCAATGAGTGGAGCACCGGCCATTCATTCAATACCACGAGCAAAACGCATTCATTCAATGAAACGAACTGCACGCATTCAATACAGACTGCAGGTCTAAATTCAATTTTTAGATCTTCGTTCATTCATTCAATGGGTCAAGCTTATCGCTTTCACTCAATGAAACAAGCTGCATTCATTGAATCATGGCATCAAACTACAATCACTGATTCAATGAATCAAACCTTATTTCTTGTTTCAATGGAACAAACCTAACTCACACAGTTAGTGATTCAAACTGCACACTTTCATTCAATGAAATAGGCTGCAATTGTCAATCCAATGAGTTGAGTTACTCTCATTCGTTCAATGTCACAAGCTTCACACATTGTCTCAATCAAATTGCACACATTCAATCCATAAACCAAACTGCACCTGTTAATTCAATGAGTATGGAGCTCCTCTCATTCATTCAAAGTGTCAAGCACAATGCTTTCATTCAATTATACAAACTGCATTCATTAAATCATTGAATTGATTCAATGAATCACACCATATTCCTTGTTTCAATCGAACAAACATTTGTTGATTCAAATTTTTAGTAAGTCCTACTGCACTCGTTCTTTCAATGAAACAGACTGCACATGTAGAGGTACTCTCGTTGGATCAATGCCTCAAACTTAACGCATTGATTCAATCAAACATATTGAACAAATTTAGCCCATGAAGCAAACATTGAATGAAAAAGAAAAGTTCTACTCATTGAACGAACACGTCCAGTTTCCTCCGTGGAGCAACTGTTTTGCTGTTTCTTTGAATGAATCAATGCGTTAGGCTTGTGTCATTAAACGAATGAGAGAACCTTTACTGATTTCACTCTGTTCCATTGAATGAACAAGTGCAGGAGGATTCACTGAATAAGTCAGTTACGTTTGTTCCATTGAAACAAGGATTGTGGTTTGGTTCGTTGAATGAATGATTGCATTTTGATTCAATTATTCAATGAATGCAGTTTGTTTCATTCAATGAAAACGGTGAGCTTGACATATTGAATGAATCAGAGAAGCTCTTCTATTTGAATTAAGGCGGCCACTTTGGTTCATGGAGTGAAGGTGCGCAGTTTGACAGAGACAACGCGTGAAACCTATGGCTTGGAATGAATGAGAGTAGCTCATTGACAAGTGCAGCTTCTTTCATTGAATGAATGGGTGCAGTGTGCATTGAATGAACGCGACATTGAATGAGTGAGAGTATCTGTATTCATTGAATTGACAAGTGTTGTTTGCTTCATGGGCTAAATTAGTTCAATATGTTTGATTGAATCAATGCGTTAAGTTTGAGGCATTGATCCAACGAGAGTACCTCTACATGTGCAGTCTGTTTCATTGAAAGAACGAGTGCAGTAGACTCATTAAAAATTTGAATCAACAAATGTTTGTTCGATTGAAACAAGGAATATGGTGTGATTCATTGAATCAATTCAATGATTTAATGAATGCAGTTTGTATATTTGAATGAAAGCGTTGTGCTTGACACTTTAAATGAATGAGAGAAGCTCTATACTTAACAGGTGCAGTTTGGTTCATGGATTGAATGTGTGCTGCATTCATTGAATCTTTGCATCAAACTACAATCACTGATTCCATGAATCAAATCTTATTTCTTGTTTCAATGGAACAAACCTAACTCACACAGTTAGTGATTCAAACTGCACACTTTCATTCAATGAAATAGGCTGCACTTGTCAATTCAATGAGTAGAGTTATTCTCATTCGTTCAATGTCACAGGCTTCACACATTGCCTCAATCAAACTGCACACATTCAATCCATGAACTAAACTGCACCTGTTAATTTAATGAGTATAGAGCTTCTCTCATTCATTCAAAGTGACAAGCACAACGCTTTCATTCAATTATACAAACTGCATTCATTAAATCATGAATTGATTCAACGAATCAAACCTCTTTCCTTGTTTCAATCGAACAAACGTAATTGACTTATTGAGTGAATCCTCCTGCACTCGGTCATTCAATGCAATAGACTGCAATCAGTAAAGGTTCACTCATTCGTTTAATGACACAAGCCTAACGCATTGATTCAATCAAAGAAACGGCAAACATTTCCTCCATGGAGGAAACTGCACGTGTTCGTTCAATGAGTAGAACTTTTCTTTTTCATTCAATACCTCGAGCTTAACGCTTTAATTCTATGAATCAAGCTGCATTCATTCTTTGATTCATATTTCAATCATTGATTCAAAGAATCAAATGGAATTCATTGATTTAAGTGTACTAACATCACTTTATTTATGGAGTGAATTTAACTGCGTTCATTCTATTAATGAATCAAACTGCAAACATTCATTCGATGAGAAATATGGCAAGTCCTGTTCCAATGAATCTAGCTTTTGCCATTCATTCAATGAAGGAAACTGTACGCGTTCATTGAATGATACAAACTGCATGCGTTCATTAAATGAAACAGACTTCACTTGTTCAATTAATATAAACAGCTTTTCTCGTTGACTCAAGCTTTACACTTTCATTCAATGAAAGCAACTGCATTCATTCAATCATTGATTCAAACTGCCATCCTTTAGTCAATGAATCAATCAGTATCAATCGATACAATAAAATAAATCACGTTTCCTTCGTGAACCAAACAGAAAACCTGTATTCAATGAAATACACTGCACGTCTAAATTCAATGAGTGGTGCACCGGCCATTCATTCAATACCACGAGCAAAACGCATTCATTCAATGAAACGAACTGCACGCATTCAATACAGACTGCAGGTCTAAATTCAATTTTTCGATCTTCCTTCATTCATTCAATGGTCAAGCTTATCGCTTTCACTCAATGAAACAAGCTGCATTCATTGAATCATGGCATCAAACTACAATCACTGATTCAATGAATCAAACCTTATTTCTTGTTTCAATGGAACAAACCTAACTCACACAGTTAGTGATTCAAACTGCACACTTTCATTCAATGAAATAGGCTGCACTTGTCAATTCAATGAGGAGAGTTATTCTCATTCGTTCAATGTCACAGGCTTCACACATTGTCTCAATCAAACTGTACAAATTCAATCCATGAACTAAACTGCACTTGTTAATTTAATGAGTATAGAGCTTCTCTCATTCATTCAAAGTGACAAGAACAACGCTTTCATTCAATTATACAAACTGCATTCATTAAATCATGAATTGATTCAACGAATCAAACCTCTTTCCTTGTTTCAATCGAACAAACGTAATTGACTTATTGAGTGAATCCTCCTGCACTCGGTCATTCAATGCAACAGACTGCAATCAGTAAAGGTTCACTCATTCGTTTAATGACACAAGCCTAACGCATTGATTCAATCAAAGAAACGGCAAACATTTCCTCCATGGAGGAAACTGCACGTGTTCGTTCAATGAGTAGAACTTTTCTTTTTCATTCAATACCTCGAGCTTAACGCTTTAATTCTATGAATCAAGCTGCATTCATTCTTTGATTCATATTTCAATCATTGATTCAAAGAATCAAATGGAATTCATTGATTTAAGTGTACTAACATCACTTTATTTATGGAGTGCATTTAACTGCGTTCATTCTATTAATGAATCAAACTGCAAACATTCATTCGATGAGAAACATGGCAAGTCCTGTTCCAATGAATCTAGCTTTTGCCATTCATTCAATGTAGGAAACTGCACGCGTTCATTGAATGATACAAACTGCATGCGTTCATTAAATGAAACAGACTTCACTTGTTCATTTAATATAAACAGCTTTTCTCGTTGACTCAAGCTTTACACTTTCATTCAATGAAAGCAACTGCATTCATTCAATCATTGATTCAAACTGCCATCCTTTAGTCAATGAATCAATCAGTATCAATCGACACATTAAAATAAATCACGTTTCCTTCGTGAACAAAACAGAAAACCTGTATTCAATGAAATACACTGCACGTCTTAATTCAATGAGTGGAGCACCGGCCATTCATTCAATACCACGAGCAAAACGCATTCATTCAATGAAACGAACTGCACGCATTCAATACAGACTGCAGGTCTAAATTCAATTTTTAGATCTTCGTTCATTCATTCAATGGGTCAAGCTTATCGCTTTCACTCAATGAAACAAGCTGCATTCATTAAATCATGGCATCAAACTACAATCACTGATTCAATGAATCAAACCTTATTTCTTGTTTCAATGGAACAAACCTAACTCACACAGTTAGTGATTCAAACTGCACACTTTCATTCAATGAAATAGGCTGCAATTGTCAATCCAATGAGTTGAGTTACTCTCATTCGTTCAATGTCACAAGCTTCACACATTGTCTCAATCAAATTGCACACATTCAATCCATAAACCAAACTGCACCTGTTAATTCAATGAGTATGGAGCTCCTCTCATTCATTCAAAGTGACAAGCACAACGCTTTCATTCAATTATACAAACTGCATTCATTAAATCATGAATTGATTCAACGAATCAAACCTCTTTCCTTGTTTCAATCGAACAAACGTAATTGACTTATTGAGTGAATCCTCCTGCACTCGGTCATTCAATGCAATAGACTGCAATCAGTAAAGGTTCACTCATTCGTTTAATGACACAAGCCTAACGCATTGATTCAATCAAAGAAACGGCAAACATTTCCTCCATGGAGGAAACTGCACGTGTTCGTTCAATGAGTAGAACTTTTCTTTTTCATTCAATACCTCGAGCTTAACGCTTTAATTCTATGAATCAAGCTGCATTCATTCTTTGATTCATATTTCAATCATTGATTCAAAGAATCAAATGGAATTCATTGATTTAAGTGTACTAACATCACTTTATTTATGGAGTGAATTTAACTGCGTTCATTCTATTAATGAATCAAACTGCAAACATTCATTCGATGAGAAATATGGCAAGTCCTGTTCCAATGAATCTAGCTTTTGCCATTCATTCAATGAAGGAAACTGTACGCGTTCATTGAATGATACAAACTGCATGCGTTCATTAAATGAAACAGACTTCACTTGTTCAATTAATATAAACAGCTTTTCTCGTTGACTCAAGCTTTACACTTTCATTCAATGAAAGCAACTGCATTCATTCAATCATTGATTCAAACTGCCATCCTTTAGTCAATGAATCAATCAGTATCAATCGATACAATAAAATAAATCACGTTTCCTTCGTGAACCAAACAGAAAACCTGTATTCAATGAAATACACTGCACGTCTAAATTCAATGAGTGGTGCACCGGCCATTCATTCAATACCACGAGCAAAACGCATTCATTCAATGAAACGAACTGCACGCATTCAATACAGACTGCAGGTCTAAATTCAATTTTTCGATCTTCCTTCATTCATTCAATGGTCAAGCTTATCGCTTTCACTCAATGAAACAAGCTGCATTCATTGAATCATGGCATCAAACTACAATCACTGATTCAATGAATCAAACCTTATTTCTTGTTTCAATGGAACAAACCTAACTCACACAGTTAGTGATTCAAACTGCACACTTTCATTCAATGAAATAGGCTGCACTTGTCAATTCAATGAGGAGAGTTATTCTCATTCGTTCAATGTCACAGGCTTCACACATTGTCTCAATCAAACTGTACAAATTCAATCCATGAACTAAACTGCACTTGTTAATTTAATGAGTATAGAGCTTCTCTCATTCATTCAAAGTGACAAGAACAACGCTTTCATTCAATTATACAAACTGCATTCATTAAATCATGAATTGATTCAACGAATCAAACCTCTTTCCTTGTTTCAATCGAACAAACGTAATTGACTTATTGAGTGAATCCTCCTGCACTCGGTCATTCAATGCAACAGACTGCAATCAGTAAAGGTTCACTCATTCGTTTAATGACACAAGCCTAACGCATTGATTCAATCAAAGAAACGGCAAACATTTCCTCCATGGAGGAAACTGCACGTGTTCGTTCAATGAGTAGAACTTTTCTTTTTCATTCAATACCTCGAGCTTAACGCTTTAATTCTATGAATCAAGCTGCATTCATTCTTTGATTCATATTTCAATCATTGATTCAAAGAATCAAATGGAATTCATTGATTTAAGTGTACTAACATCACTTTATTTATGGAGTGAATTTAACTGCGTTCATTCTATTAATGAATCAAACTGCAAACATTCATTCGATGAGAAACATGGCAAGTCCTGTTCCAATGAATCTAGCTTTTGCCATTCATTCAATGTAGGAAACTGCACGCGTTCATTGAATGATACAAACTGCATGCGTTCATTAAATGAAACAGACTTCACTTGTTCATTTAATATAAACAGCTTTTCTCGTTGACTCAAGCTTTACACTTTCATTCAATGAAAGCAACTGCATTCATTCAATCATTGATTCAAACTGCCATCCTTTAGTCAATGAATCAATCAGTATCAATCGACACATTAAAATAAATCACGTTTCCTTCGTGAACAAAACAGAAAACCTGTATTCAATGAAATACACTGCACGTCTTAATTCAATGAGTGGAGCACCGGCCATTCATTCAATACCACGAGCAAAACGCATTCATTCAATGAAACGAACTGCACGCATTCAATACAGACTGCAGGTCTAAATTCAATTTTTAGATCTTCGTTCATTCATTCAATGGGTCAAGCTTATCGCTTTCACTCAATGAAACAAGCTGCATTCATTGAATCATGGCATCAAACTACAATCACTGATTCAATGAATCAAACCTTATTTCTTGTTTCAATGGAACAAACCTAACTCACACAGTTAGTGATTCAAACTGCACACTTTCATTCAATGAAATAGGCTGCAATTGTCAATCCAATGAGTTGAGTTACTCTCATTCGTTCAATGTCACAAGCTTCACACATTGTCTCAATCAAATTGCACACATTCAATCCATAAACCAAACTGCACCTGTTAATTCAATGAGTATGGAGCTCCTCTCATTCATTCAAAGTGTCAAGCACAATGCTTTCATTCAATTATACAAACTGCATTCATTAAATCATTGAATTGATTCAATGAATCACACCATATTCCTTGTTTCAATCGAACAAACATTTGTTGATTCAAATTTTTAGTAAGTCCTACTGCACTCGTTCTTTCAATGAAACAGACTGCACATGTAGAGGTACTCTCGTTGGATCAATGCCTCAAACTTAACGCATTGATTCAATCAAACATATTGAACAAATTTAGCCCATGAAGCAAACATTGAATGAAAAAGAAAAGTTCTACTCATTGAACGAACACGTCCAGTTTCCTCCGTGGAGCAACTGTTTTGCTGTTTCTTTGAATGAATCAATGCGTTAGGCTTGTGTCATTAAACGAATGAGAGAACCTTTACTGATTTCACTCTGTTCCATTGAATGAACAAGTGCAGGAGGATTCACTGAATAAGTCAGTTACGTTTGTTCCATTGAAACAAGGATTGTGGTTTGGTTCGTTGAATGAATGATTGCATTTTGATTCAATTATTCAATGAATGCAGTTTGTTTCATTCAATGAAAACGGTGAGCTTGACATATTGAATGAATCAGAGAAGCTCTTCTATTTGAATTAAGGCGGCCACTTTGGTTCATGGAGTGAAGGTGCGCAGTTTGACAGAGACAACGCGTGAAACCTATGGCTTGGAATGAATGAGAGTAGCTCATTGACAAGTGCAGCTTCTTTCATTGAATGAATGGGTGCAGTGTGCATTGAATGAACGCGACATTGAATGAGTGAGAGTATCTGTATTCATTGAATTGACAAGTGTTGTTTGCTTCATGGGCTAAATTAGTTCAATATGTTTGATTGAATCAATGCGTTAAGTTTGAGGCATTGATCCAACGAGAGTACCTCTACATGTGCAGTCTGTTTCATTGAAAGAACGAGTGCAGTAGACTCACTAAAAATTTGAATCAACAAATGTTTGTTCGATTGAAACAAGGAATATGGTGTGATTCATTGAATCAATTCAATGATTTAATGAATGCAGTTTGTATATTTGAATGAAAGCGTTGTGCTTGACACTTTAAATGAATGAGAGAAGCTCTATACTTAACAGGTGCAGTTTGGTTCATGGATTGAATGTGTGCTGCATTCATTGAATCTTTGCATCAAACTACAATCACTGATTCCATGAATCAAATCTTATTTCTTGTTTCAATGGAACAAACCTAACTCACACAGTTAGTGATTCAAACTGCACACTTTCATTCAATGAAATAGGCTGCACTTGTCAATTCAATGAGTAGAGTTATTCTCATTCGTTCAATGTCACAGGCTTCACACATTGCCTCAATCAAACTGCACACATTCAATCCATGAACTAAACTGCACCTGTTAATTTAATGAGTATAGAGCTTCTCTCATTCATTCAAAGTGACAAGCACAACGCTTTCATTCAATTATACAAACTGCATTCATTAAATCATGAATTGATTCAACGAATCAAACCTCTTTCCTTGTTTCAATCGAACAAACGTAATTGACTTATTGAGTGAATCCTCCTGCACTCGGTCATTCAATGCAATAGACTGCAATCAGTAAAGGTTCACTCATTCGTTTAATGACACAAGCCTAACGCATTGATTCAATCAAAGAAACGGCAAACATTTCCTCCATGGAGGAAACTGCACGTGTTCGTTCAATGAGTAGAACTTTTCTTTTTCATTCAATACCTCGAGCTTAACGCTTTAATTCTATGAATCAAGCTGCATTCATTCTTTGATTCATATTTCAATCATTGATTCAAAGAATCAAATGGAATTCATTGATTTAAGTGTACTAACATCACTTTATTTATGGAGTGAATTTAACTGCGTTCATTCTATTAATGAATCAAACTGCAAACATTCATTCGATGAGAAATATGGCAAGTCCTGTTCCAATGAATCTAGCTTTTGCCATTCATTCAATGAAGGAAACTGTACGCGTTCATTGAATGATACAAACTGCATGCGTTCATTAAATGAAACAGACTTCACTTGTTCAATTAATATAAACAGCTTTTCTCGTTGACTCAAGCTTTACACTTTCATTCAATGAAAGCAACTGCATTCATTCAATCATTGATTCAAACTGCCATCCTTTAGTCAATGAATCAATCAGTATCAATCGATACAATAAAATAAATCACGTTTCCTTCGTGAACCAAACAGAAAACCTGTATTCAATGAAATACACTGCACGTCTAAATTCAATGAGTGGTGCACCGGCCATTCATTCAATACCACGAGCAAAACGCATTCATTCAATGAAACGAACTGCACGCATTCAATACAGACTGCAGGTCTAAATTCAATTTTTCGATCTTCCTTCATTCATTCAATGGTCAAGCTTATCGCTTTCACTCAATGAAACAAGCTGCATTCATTGAATCATGGCATCAAACTACAATCACTGATTCAATGAATCAAACCTTATTTCTTGTTTCAATGGAACAAACCTAACTCACACAGTTAGTGATTCAAACTGCACACTTTCATTCAATGAAATAGGCTGCACTTGTCAATTCAATGAGGAGAGTTATTCTCATTCGTTCAATGTCACAGGCTTCACACATTGTCTCAATCAAACTGTACAAATTCAATCCATGAACTAAACTGCACTTGTTAATTTAATGAGTATAGAGCTTCTCTCATTCATTCAAAGTGACAAGAACAACGCTTTCATTCAATTATACAAACTGCATTCATTAAATCATGAATTGATTCAACGAATCAAACCTCTTTCCTTGTTTCAATCGAACAAACGTAATTGACTTATTGAGTGAATCCTCCTGCACTCGGTCATTCAATGCAACAGACTGCAATCAGTAAAGGTTCACTCATTCGTTTAATGACACAAGCCTAACGCATTGATTCAATCAAAGAAACGGCAAACATTTCCTCCATGGAGGAAACTGCACGTGTTCGTTCAATGAGTAGAACTTTTCTTTTTCATTCAATACCTCGAGCTTAACGCTTTAATTCTATGAATCAAGCTGCATTCATTCTTTGATTCATATTTCAATCATTGATTCAAAGAATCAAATGGAATTCATTGATTTAAGTGTACTAACATCACTTTATTTATGGAGTGCATTTAACTGCGTTCATTCTATTAATGAATCAAACTGCAAACATTCATTCGATGAGAAACATGGCAAGTCCTGTTCCAATGAATCTAGCTTTTGCCATTCATTCAATGTAGGAAACTGCACGCGTTCATTGAATGATACAAACTGCATGCGTTCATTAAATGAAACAGACTTCACTTGTTCATTTAATATAAACAGCTTTTCTCGTTGACTCAAGCTTTACACTTTCATTCAATGAAAGCAACTGCATTCATTCAATCATTGATTCAAACTGCCATCCTTTAGTCAATGAATCAATCAGTATCAATCGACACATTAAAATAAATCACGTTTCCTTCGTGAACAAAACAGAAAACCTGCATTCAATGAAATACACTGCACGTCTTAATTCAATGAGTGGAGCACCGGCCATTCATTCAATACCACGAGCAAAACGCATTCATTCAATGAAACGAACTGCACGCATTCAATACAGACTGCAGGTCTAAATTCAATTTTTAGATCTTCGTTCATTCATTCAATGGGTCAAGCTTATCGCTTTCACTCAATGAAACAAGCTGCATTCATTAAATCATGGCATCAAACTACAATCACTGATTCAATGAATCAAACCTTATTTCTTGTTTCAATGGAACAAACCTAACTCACACAGTTAGTGATTCAAACTGCACACTTTCATTCAATGAAATAGGCTGCAATTGTCAATCCAATGAGTTGAGTTACTCTCATTCGTTCAATGTCACAAGCTTCACACATTGTCTCAATCAAATTGCACACATTCAATCCATAAACCAAACTGCACCTGTTAATTCAATGAGTATGGAGCTCCTCTCATTCATTCAAAGTGACAAGCACAACGCTTTCATTCAATTATACAAACTGCATTCATTAAATCATGAATTGATTCAACGAATCAAACCTCTTTCCTTGTTTCAATCGAACAAACGTAATTGACTTATTGAGTGAATCCTCCTGCACTCGGTCATTCAATGCAATAGACTGCAATCAGTAAAGGTTCACTCATTCGTTTAATGACACAAGCCTAACGCATTGATTCAATCAAAGAAACGGCAAACATTTCCTCCATGGAGGAAACTGCACGTGTTCGTTCAATGAGTAGAACTTTTCTTTTTCATTCAATACCTCGAGCTTAACGCTTTAATTCTATGAATCAAGCTGTATTCATTCTTTGATTCATATTTCAATCATTGATTCAAAGAATCAAATGGAATTCATTGATTTAAGTGTACTAACATCACTTTATTTATGGAGTGAATTTAACTGCGTTCATTCTATTAATGAATCAAACTGCAAACATTCATTCGATGAGAAATATGGCAAGTCCTGTTCCAATGAATCTAGCTTTTGCCATTCATTCAATGAAGGAAACTGTACGCGTTCATTGAATGATACAAACTGCATGCGTTCATTAAATGAAACAGACTTCACTTGTTCAATTAATATAAACAGCTTTTCTCGTTGACTCAAGCTTTACACTTTCATTCAATGAAAGCAACTGCATTCATTCAATCATTGATTCAAACTGCCATCCTTTAGTCAATGAATCAATCAGTATCAATCGATACAATAAAATAAATCACGTTTCCTTCGTGAACCAAACAGAAAACCTGTATTCAATGAAATACACTGCACGTCTAAATTCAATGAGTGGTGCACCGGCCATTCATTCAATACCACGAGCAAAACGCATTCATTCAATGAAACGAACTGCACGCATTCAATACAGACTGCAGGTCTAAATTCAATTTTTCGATCTTCCTTCATTCATTCAATGGTCAAGCTTATCGCTTTCACTCAATGAAACAAGCTGCATTCATTGAATCATGGCATCAAACTACAATCACTGATTCAATGAATCAAACCTTATTTCTTGTTTCAATGGAACAAACCTAACTCACACAGTTAGTGATTCAAACTGCACACTTTCATTCAATGAAATAGGCTGCACTTGTCAATTCAATGAGGAGAGTTATTCTCATTCGTTCAATGTCACAGGCTTCACACATTGTCTCAATCAAACTGTACAAATTCAATCCATGAACTAAACTGCACTTGTTAATTTAATGAGTATAGAGCTTCTCTCATTCATTCAAAGTGACAAGAACAACGCTTTCATTCAATTATACAAACTGCATTCATTAAATCATGAATTGATTCAACGAATCAAACCTCTTTCCTTGTTTCAATCGAACAAACGTAATTGACTTATTGAGTGAATCCTCCTGCACTCGGTCATTCAATGCAACAGACTGCAATCAGTAAAGGTTCACTCATTCGTTTAATGACACAAGCCTAACGCATTGATTCAATCAAAGAAACGGCAAACATTTCCTCCATGGAGGAAACTGCACGTGTTCGTTCAATGAGTAGAACTTTTCTTTTTCATTCAATACCTCGAGCTTAACGCTTTAATTCTATGAATCAAGCTGCATTCATTCTTTGATTCATATTTCAATCATTGATTCAAAGAATCAAATGGAATTCATTGATTTAAGTGTACTAACATCACTTTATTTATGGAGTGAATTTAACTGCGTTCATTCTATTAATGAATCAAACTGCAAACATTCATTCGATGAGAAACATGGCAAGTCCTGTTCCAATGAATCTAGCTTTTGCCATTCATTCAATGTAGGAAACTGCACGCGTTCATTGAATGATACAAACTGCATGCGTTCATTAAATGAAACAGACTTCACTTGTTCATTTAATATAAACAGCTTTTCTCGTTGACTCAAGCTTTACACTTTCATTCAATGAAAGCAACTGCATTCATTCAATCATTGATTCAAACTGCCATCCTTTAGTCAATGAATCAATCAGTATCAATCGACACATTAAAATAAATCACGTTTCCTTCGTGAACAAAACAGAAAACCTGTATTCAATGAAATACACTGCACGTCTTAATTCAATGAGTGGAGCACCGGCCATTCATTCAATACCACGAGCAAAACGCATTCATTCAATGAAACGAACTGCACGCATTCAATACAGACTGCAGGTCTAAATTCAATTTTTAGATCTTCGTTCATTCATTCAATGGGTCAAGCTTATCGCTTTCACTCAATGAAACAAGCTGCATTCATTGAATCATGGCATCAAACTACAATCACTGATTCAATGAATCAAACCTTATTTCTTGTTTCAATGGAACAAACCTAACTCACACAGTTAGTGATTCAAACTGCACACTTTCATTCAATGAAATAGGCTGCAATTGTCAATCCAATGAGTTGAGTTACTCTCATTCGTTCAATGTCACAAGCTTCACACATTGTCTCAATCAAATTGCACACATTCAATCCATAAACCAAACTGCACCTGTTAATTCAATGAGTATGGAGCTCCTCTCATTCATTCAAAGTGTCAAGCACAATGCTTTCATTCAATTATACAAACTGCATTCATTAAATCATTGAATTGATTCAATGAATCACACCATATTCCTTGTTTCAATCGAACAAACATTTGTTGATTCAAATTTTTAGTAAGTCCTACTGCACTCGTTCTTTCAATGAAACAGACTGCACATGTAGAGGTACTCTCGTTGGATCAATGCCTCAAACTTAACGCATTGATTCAATCAAACATATTGAACAAATTTAGCCCATGAAGCAAACATTGAATGAAAAAGAAAAGTTCTACTCATTGAACGAACACGTCCAGTTTCCTCCGTGGAGCAACTGTTTTGCTGTTTCTTTGAATGAATCAATGCGTTAGGCTTGTGTCATTAAACGAATGAGAGAACCTTTACTGATTTCACTCTGTTCCATTGAATGAACAAGTGCAGGAGGATTCACTGAATAAGTCAGTTACGTTTGTTCCATTGAAACAAGGATTGTGGTTTGGTTCGTTGAATGAATGATTGCATTTTGATTCAATTATTCAATGAATGCAGTTTGTTTCATTCAATGAAAACGGTGAGCTTGACATATTGAATGAATCAGAGAAGCTCTTCTATTTGAATTAAGGCGGCCACTTTGGTTCATGGAGTGAAGGTGCGCAGTTTGACAGAGACAACGCGTGAAACCTATGGCTTGGAATGAATGAGAGTAGCTCATTGACAAGTGCAGCTTCTTTCATTGAATGAATGGGTGCAGTGTGCATTGAATGAACGCGACATTGAATGAGTGAGAGTATCTGTATTCATTGAATTGACAAGTGTTGTTTGCTTCATGGGCTAAATTTGTTCAATATGTTTGATTGAATCAATGCGTTAAGTTTGAGGCATTGATCCAACGAGAGTACCTCTACATGTGCAGTCTGTTTCATTGAAAGAACGAGTGCAGTAGACTCACTAAAAATTTGAATCAACAAATGTTTGTTCGATTGAAACAAGGAATATGGTGTGATTCATTGAATCAATTCAATGATTTAATGAATGCAGTTTGTATATTTGAATGAAAGCGTTGTGCTTGACACTTTAAATGAATGAGAGAAGCTCTATACTTAACAGGTGCAGTTTGGTTCATGGATTGAATGTGTGCTGCATTCATTGAATCTTTGCATCAAACTACAATCACTGATTCCATGAATCAAATCTTATTTCTTGTTTCAATGGAACAAACCTAACTCACACAGTTAGTGATTCAAACTGCACACTTTCATTCAATGAAATAGGCTGCACTTGTCAATTCAATGAGTAGAGTTATTCTCATTCGTTCAATGTCACAGGCTTCACACATTGCCTCAATCAAACTGCACACATTCAATCCATGAACTAAACTGCACCTGTTAATTTAATGAGTATAGAGCTTCTCTCATTCATTCAAAGTGACAAGCACAACGCTTTCATTCAATTATACAAACTGCATTCATTAAATCATGAATTGATTCAACGAATCAAACCTCTTTCCTTGTTTCAATCGAACAAACGTAATTGACTTATTGAGTGAATCCTCCTGCACTCGGTCATTCAATGCAATAGACTGCAATCAGTAAAGGTTCACTCATTCGTTTAATGACACAAGCCTAACGCATTGATTCAATCAAAGAAACGGCAAACATTTCCTCCATGGAGGAAACTGCACGTGTTCGTTCAATGAGTAGAACTTTTCTTTTTCATTCAATACCTCGAGCTTAACGCTTTAATTCTATGAATCAAGCTGCATTCATTCTTTGATTCATATTTCAATCATTGATTCAAAGAATCAAATGGAATTCATTGATTTAAGTGTACTAACATCACTTTATTTATGGAGTGAATTTAACTGCGTTCATTCTATTAATGAATCAAACTGCAAACATTCATTCGATGAGAAATATGGCAAGTCCTGTTCCAATGAATCTAGCTTTTGCCATTCATTCAATGAAGGAAACTGCACGCGTTCATTGAATGATACAAACTGCATGCGTTCATTAAATGAAACAGACTTCACTTGTTCAATTAATATAAACAGCTTTTCTCGTTGACTCAAGCTTTACACTTTCATTCAATGAAAGCAACTGCATTCATTCAATCATTGATTCAAACTGCCATCCTTTAGTCAATGAATCAATCAGTATCAATCGATACAATAAAATAAATCACGTTTCCTTCGTGAACCAAACAGAAAACCTGTATTCAATGAAATACACTGCACGTCTAAATTCAATGAGTGGTGCACCGGCCATTCATTCAATACCACGAGCAAAACGCATTCATTCAATGAAACGAACTGCACGCATTCAATACAGACTGCAGGTCTAAATTCAATTTTTCGATCTTCCTTCATTCATTCAATGGTCAAGCTTATCGCTTTCACTCAATGAAACAAGCTGCATTCATTGAATCATGGCATCAAACTACAATCACTGATTCAATGAATCAAACCTTATTTCTTGTTTCAATGGAACAAACCTAACTCACACAGTTAGTGATTCAAACTGCACACTTTCATTCAATGAAATAGGCTGCACTTGTCAATTCAATGAGGAGAGTTATTCTCATTCGTTCAATGTCACAGGCTTCACACATTGTCTCAATCAAACTGTACAAATTCAATCCATGAACTAAACTGCACTTGTTAATTTAATGAGTATAGAGCTTCTCTCATTCATTCAAAGTGACAAGAACAACGCTTTCATTCAATTATACAAACTGCATTCATTAAATCATGAATTGATTTAATGAATGCAGTTTGTATAATTGAATGAAAGCAGTTTGTATAATTGTATAATTGATTGAATTGATTCAATCAAAGAAACGGCAAACATTTCCTCCATGGAGGAAACTGCACGTGTTCGTTCAATGAGTAGAACTTTTCTTTTTCATTCAATACCTCGAGCTTAACGCTTTAATTCTATGAATCAAGCTGCATTCATTCTTTGATTCATATTTCAATCATTGATTCAAAGAATCAAATGGAATTCATTGATTTAAGTGTACTAACATCACTTTATTTATGGAGTGAATTTAACTGCGTTCATTCTATTAATGAATCAAACTGCAAACATTCATTCGATGAGAAACATGGCAAGTCCTGTTCCAATGAATCTAGCTTTTGCCATTCATTCAATGTAGGAAACTGCACGCGTTCATTGAATGATACAAACTGCATGCGTTCATTAAATGAAACAGACTTCACTTGTTCATTTAATATAAACAGCTTTTCTCGTTGACTCAAGCTTTACACTTTCATTCAATGAAAGCAACTGCATTCATTCAATCATTGATTCAAACTGCCATCCTTTAGTCAATGAATCAATCAGTATCAATCGACACATTAAAATAAATCACGTTTCCTTCGTGAACAAAACAGAAAACCTGTATTCAATGAAATACACTGCACGTCTTAATTCAATGAGTGGAGCACCGGCCATTCATTCAATACCACGAGCAAAACGCATTCATTCAATGAAACGAACTGCACGCATTCAATACAGACTGCAGGTCTAAATTCAATTTTTAGATCTTCGTTCATTCATTCAATGGGTCAAGCTTATCGCTTTCACTCAATGAAACAAGCTGCATTCATTGAATCATGGCATCAAACTACAATCACTGATTCAATGAATCAAACCTTATTTCTTGTTTCAATGGAACAAACCTAACTCACACAGTTAGTGATTCAAACTGCACACTTTCATTCAATGAAATAGGCTGCAATTGTCAATCCAATGAGTTGAGTTACTCTCATTCGTTCAATGTCACAAGCTTCACACATTGTCTCAATCAAATTGCACACATTCAATCCATAAACCAAACTGCACCTGTTAATTCAATGAGTATGGAGCTCCTCTCATTCATTCAAAGTGTCAAGCACAATGCTTTCATTCAATTATACAAACTGCATTCATTAAATCATTGAATTGATTCAATGAATCACACCATATTCCTTGTTTCAATCGAACAAACATTTGTTGATTCAAATTTTTAGTAAGTCCTACTGCACTCGTTCTTTCAATGAAACAGACTGCACATGTAGAGGTACTCTCGTTGGATCAATGCCTCAAACTTAACGCATTGATTCAATCAAACATATTGAACGAATTTAGCCCATGAAGCAAACATTGAATGAAAAAGAAAAGTTCTACTCATTGAACGAACACGTCCAGTTTCCTCCGTGGAGCAAATGTTTTGCTGTTTCTTTGAATGAATCAATGCGTTAGGCTTGTGTCATTAAACGAATGAGAGAACCTTTACTGATTTCACTCTGTTCCATTGAATGAACAAGTGCAGGAGGATTCACTGAATAAGTCAGTTACGTTTGTTCCATTGAAACAAGGATTGTGGTTTGGTTCGTTGAATGAATGATTGCATTTTGATTCAATTATTCAATGAATGCAGTTTGTTTCATTCAATGAAAACGGTGAGCTTGACATATTGAATGAATCAGAGAAGCTCTTCTATTTGAATTAAGGCGGCCAGTTTTGTTCATGGAGTGAAGGTGCGCAGTTTGACAGAGACAACGCGTGAAACCTGTGGCTTGGAATGAATGAGAGTAGCTCATTGACAAGTGCAGCTTCTTTCATTGAATGAATGGGTGCAGTGTGCATTGAATGAACGCGACATTGAATGAGTGAGAGTATCTGTATTCATTGAATTGACAAGTGTTGTTTGCTTCATGGTCTAAATTTGTTCAATATGTTTGATTGAATCAATGCGTTAAGTTTGAGGCATTGATCCAACGAGAGTACCTCTACATGTGCAGTCTGTTTCATTGAAAGAACGAGTGCAGTAGACTCACTAAAAATTTGAATCAACAAATGTTTGTTCGATTGAAACAAGGAATATGGTGTGATTCATTGAATCAATTCAATGATTTAATGAATGCAGTTTGTATATTTGAATGAAAGCGTTGTGCTTGACACTTTAAATGAATGAGAGAAGCTCTATACTTAACAGGTGCAGTTTGGTTCATGGATTGAATGTGTGCTGCATTCATTGAATCTTTGCATCAAACTACAATCACTGATTCCATGAATCAAATCTTATTTCTTGTTTCAATGGAACAAACCTAACTCACACAGTTAGTGATTCAAACTGCACACTTTCATTCAATGAAATAGGCTGCACTTGTCAATTCAATGAGTAGAGTTATTCTCATTCGTTCAATGTCACAGGCTTCACACATTGCCTCAATTAAACTGCACACATTCAATCCATGAACTAAACTGCACCTGTTAATTTAATGAGTATAGAGCTTCTCTCATTCATTCAAAGTGACAAGCACAACGCTTTCATTCAATTATACAAACTGCATTCATTAAATCATGAATTGATTCAACGAATCAAACCTCTTTCCTTGTTTCAATCGAACAAACGTAATTGCCTTATTGAGTGAATCCTCCTGCACTCGGTCATTCAATGCAATAGACTGCAATCAGTAAAGGTTCACTCATTCGTTTAATGACACAAGCCTAACGCATTGATTCAATCAAAGAAACGGCAAACATTTCCTCCATGGAGGAAACTGCACGTGTTCGTTCAATGAGTAGAACTTTTCTTTTTCATTCAATACCTCGAGCTTAACGCTTTAATTCTATGAATCAAGCTGCATTCATTCTTTGATTCATATTTCAATCATTGATTCAAAGAATCAAATGGAATTCATTGATTTAACTGTACTAACATCACTTTATTTATGGAGTGAATTTAACTGCGTTCATTCTATTAATGAATCAAACTGCAAACATTCATTCGATGAGAAATATGGCAAGTCCTGTTCCAATGAATCTAGCTTTTGCCATTCATTCAATGAAGGAAACTGCACGCGTTCATTGAATGATACAAACTGCATGCGTTCATTAAATGAAACAGACTTCACTTGTTCAATTAATATAAACAGCTTTTCTCGTTGACTCAAGCTTTACACTTTCATTCAATGAAAGCAACTGCATTCATTCAATCATTGATTCAAACTGCCATCCTTTAGTCAATGAATCAATCAGTATCAATCGATACAATAAAATAAATCACGTTTCCTTCGTGAACCAAACAGAAAACCTGTATTCAATGAAATACACTGCACGTCTAAATTCAATGAGTGGTGCACCGGCCATTCATTCAATACCACGAGCAAAACGCATTCATTCAATGAAACGAACTGCACGCATTCAATACAGACTGCAGGTCTAAATTCAATTTTTCGATCTTCCTTCATTCATTCAATGGTCAAGCTTATCGCTTTCACTCAATGAAACAAGCTGCATTCATTGAATCATGGCATCAAACTACAATCACTGATTCAATGAATCAAACCTTATTTCTTGTTTCAATGGAACAAACCTAACTCACACAGTTAGTGATTCAAACTGCACACTTTCATTCAATGAAATAGGCTGCACTTGTCAATTCAATGAGGAGAGTTACTCTCATTCGTTCAATGTCACAGGCTTCACACATTGTCTCAATCAAACTGTACACATTCAATCCATGAACTAAACTGCACCTGTTAATTTAATGAGTATAGAGCTTCTCTCATTCATTCAAAGTGACAAGCACAACGCTTTCATTCAATTATACAAACTGCATTCATTAAATCATGAATTGATTCAACGAATCAAACCTCTTTCCTTGTTTCAATCGAACAAACGTAATTGACTTATTGAGTGAATCCTCCTGCACTCGGTCATTCAGTGCAACAGACTGCAATCAGTAAAGGTTCACTCATACGTTTAATGACACAAGCCTAACGCATTGATTCAATCAAAGAAACGGCAAACATTTCCTCCATGGAGGAAACTGCACGTGTTCGTTCAATGAGTAGAACTTTTCTTTTTCATTCAATACCTCGAGCTTAACGCTTTAATTCTATGAATCAAGCTGCATTCATTCTTTGATTCATATTTCAATCATTGATTCAAAGAATCAAATGGAATTCATTGATTTAAGTGTACTAACATCACTTTATTTATGGAGTGAATTTAACTGCGTTCATTCTATTAATGAATCAAACTGCAAACATTCATTCGATGAGAAACATGGCAAGTCCTGTTCCAATGAATCTAGCTTTTGCCATTCATTCAATGTAGGAAACTGCACGCGTTCATTGAATGATACAAACTGCATGCGTTCATTAAATGAAACAGACTTCACTTGTTCATTTAATATAAACAGCTTTTCTCGTTGACTCAAGCTTTACACTTTCATTCAATGAAAGCAACTGCATTCATTCAATCATTGATTCAAACTGCCATCCTTTAGTCAATGAATCAATCAGTATCAATCGACACATTAAAATAAATCACGTTTCCTTCGTGAACAAAACAGAAAACCTGTATTCAATGAAATACAATGCACGTCTTAATTCAATGAGTGGAGCACCGGCCATTCATTCAATACCACGAGCAAAACGCATTCATTCAATGAAACGAACTGCACGCATTCAATACAGACTGCAGGTCTAAATTCAATTTTTAGATCTTCGTTCATTCATTCAATGGGTCAAGCTTATCGCTTTCACTCAATGAAACAAGCTGCATTCATTGAATCATGGCATCAAACTACAATCACTGATTCAATGAATCAAACCTCATTTCTTGTTTCAATGGAACAAACCTAACTCACACAGTTAGTGATTCAAACTGCACACTTTCATTCAATGAAATAGGCTGCAATTGTCAATCCAATGAGTTGAGTTACTCTCATTCGTTCAATGTCACAAGCTTCACACATTGTCTCAATCAAATTGCACACATTCAATCCATAAACCAAACTGCACCTGTTAATTCAATGAGTATGGAGCTCCTCTCATTCATTCAAAGTGTCAAGCACAATGCTTTCATTCAATTATACAAACTGCATTCATTAAATCATTGAATTGATTCAATGAATCACACCATATTCCTTGTTTCAATCGAACAAACATTTGTTGATTCAAATTTTTAGTAAGTCCTACTGCACTCGTTCTTTCAATGAAACAGACTGCACATGTAGAGGTACTCTCGTTGGATCAATGCCTCAAACTTAACGCATTGATTCAATCAAACATATTGAACGAATTTAGCCCATGAAGCAAACATTGAATGAAAAAGAAAAGTTCTACTCATTGAACGAACACGTCCAGTTTCCTCCGTGGAGCAAATGTTTTGCTGTTTCTTTGAATGAATCAATGCGTTAGGCTTGTGTCATTAAACGAATGAGAGAACCTTTACTGATTTCACTCTGTTCCATTGAATGAACAAGTGCAGGAGGATTCACTGAATAAGTCAGTTACGTTTGTTCCATTGAAACAAGGATTGTGGTTTGGTTCGTTGAATGAATGATTGCATTTTGATTCAATTATTCAATGAATGCAGTTTGTTTCATTCAATGAAAACGGTGAGCTTGACATATTGAATGAATCAGAGAAGCTCTTCTATTTGAATTAAGGCGGCCAGTTTTGTTCATGGAGTGAAGGTGCGCAGTTTGACAGAGACAACGCGTGAAACCTGTGGCTTGGAATGAATGAGAGTAGCTCATTGACAAGTGCAGCTTCTTTCATTGAATGAATGGGTGCAGTGTGCATTGAATGAACGCGACATTGAATGAGTGAGAGTATCTGTATTCATTGAATTGACAAGTGTTGTTTGCTTCATGGTCTAAATTTGTTCAATATGTTTGATTGAATCAATGCGTTAAGTTTGAGGCATTGATCCAACGAGAGTACCTCTACATGTGCAGTCTGTTTCATTGAAAGAACGAGTGCAGTAGACTCACTAAAAATTTGAATCAACAAATGTTTGTTCGATTGAAACAAGGAATATGGTGTGATTCATTGAATCAATTCAATGATTTAATGAATGCAGTTTGTATATTTGAATGAAAGCGTTGTGCTTGACACTTTAAATGAATGAGAGAAGCTCTATACTTAACAGGTGCAGTTTGGTTCATGGATTGAATGTGTGCTGCATTCATTGAATCTTTGCATCAAACTACAATCACTGATTCCATGAATCAAATCTTATTTCTTGTTTCAATGGAACAAACCTAACTCACACAGTTAGTGATTCAAACTGCACACTTTCATTCAATGAAATAGGCTGCACTTGTCAATTCAATGAGAAGAGTTATTCTCATTCGTTCAATGTCACAGGCTTCACACATTGCCTCAATCAAACTGCACACATTCAATCCATGAACTAAACTGCACCTGTTAATTTAATGAGTATAGAGCTTCTCTCATTCATTCAAAGTGACAAGCACAACGCTTTCATTCAATTATACAAACTGCATTCATTAAATCATGAATTGATTCAACGAATCAAACCTCTTTCCTTGTTTCAATCGAACAAACGTAATTGACTTATTGAGTGAATCCTCCTGCACTCGGTCATTCAATGCAATAGACTGCAATCAGTAAAGGTTCACTCATTCGTTTAATGACACAAGCCTAACGCATTGATTCAATCAAAGAAACGGCAAACATTTCCTCCATGGAGGAAACTGCACGTGTTCGTTCAATGAGTAGAACTTTTCTTTTTCATTCAATACCTCGAGCTTAACGCTTTAATTCTATGAATCAAGCTGCATTCATTCTTTGATTCATATTTCAATCATTGATTCAAAGAATCAAATGGAATTCATTGATTTAAGTGTACTAACATCACTTTATTTATGGAGTGAATTTAACTGCGTTCATTCTATTAATGAATCAAACTGCAAACATTCATTCGATGAGAAATATGGCAAGTCCTGTTCCAATGAATCTAGCTTGTGCCATTCATTCAATGAAGGAAACTGCACGCGTTCATTGAATGATACAAACTGCATGCGTTCATTAAATGAAACAGACTTCACTTGTTCAATTAATATAAACAGCTTTTCTCGTTGACTCAAGCTTTACACTTTCATTCAATGAAAGCAACTGCATTCATTCAATCATTGATTCAAACTGCCATCCTTTAGTCAATGAATCAATCAGTATCAATCGATACAATAAAATAAATCACGTTTCCTTCGTGAACCAAACAGAAAACCTGTATTCAATGAAATACACTGCACGTCTAAATTCAATGAGTGGTGCACCGGCCATTCATTCAATACCACGAGCAAAACGCATTCATTCAATGAAACGAACTGCACGCATTCAATACAGACTGCAGGTCTAAATTCAATTTTTCGATCTTCCTTCATTCATTCAATGGTCAAGCTTATCGCTTTCACTCAATGAAACAAGCTGCATTCATTGAATCATGGCATCAAACTACAATCACTGATTCAATGAATCAAACCTTATTTCTTGTTTCAATGGAACAAACCTAACTCACACAGTTAGTGATTCAAACTGCACACTTTCATTCAATGAAATAGGCTGCACTTGTCAATTCAATGAGGAGAGTTACTCTCATTCGTTCAATGTCACAGGCTTCACACATTGTCTCAATCAAACTGCACACATTCAATCCATGAACTAAACTGCACTTGTTAATTTAATGAGTATAGAGCTTCTCTCATTCATTCAAAGTGACAAGCACAACGCTTTCATTCAATTATACAAACTGCATTCATTAAATCATGAATTGATTCAACGAATCAAACCTCTTTCCTTGTTTCAATCGAACAAACGTAATTGACTTATTGAGTGAATCCTCCTGCACTCGGTCATTCAGTGCAACAGACTGCAATCAGTAAAGGTTCACTCATTCGTTTAATGACACAAGCCTAACGCATTGATTCAATCAAAGAAACGGCAAACATTTCCTCCATGGAGGAAACTGCACGTGTTCGTTCAATGAGTAGAACTTTTCTTTTTCATTCAATACCTCGAGCTTAACGCTTTAATTCTATGAATCAAGCTGCATTCATTCTTTGATTCATATTTCAATCATTGATTCAAAGAATCAAATGGAATTCATTGATTTAAGTGTACTAACATCACTTTATTTATGGAGTGAATTTAACTGCGTTCATTCTATTAATGAATCAAACTGCAAACATTCATTCGATGAGAAACATGGCAAGTCCTGTTCCAATGAATCTAGCTTTTGCCATTCATTCAATGTAGGAAACTGCACGCGTTCATTGAATGATACAAACTGCATGCGTTCATTAAATGAAACAGACTTCACTTGTTCATTTAATATAAACAGCTTTTCTCGTTGACTCAAGCTTTACACTTTCATTCAATGAAAGCAACTGCATTCATTCAATCATTGATTCAAACTGCCATCCTTTAGTCAATGAATCAATCAGTATCAATCGACACATTAAAATAAATCACGTTTCCTTCGTGAACAAAACAGAAAACCTGTATTCAATGAAATACAATGCACGTCTTAATTCAATGAGTGGAGTACCGGCCATTCATTCAATACCACGAGCAAAACGCATTCATTCAATGAAACGAACTGCACGCATTCAATACAGACTGCAGGTCTAAATTCAATTTTTAGATCTTCGTTCATTCATTCAATGGGTCAAGCTTATCGCTTTCACTCAATGAAACAAGCTGCATTCATTGAATCATGGCATCAAACTACAATCACTGATTCAATGAATCAAACCTCATTTCTTGTTTCAATGGAACAAACCTAACTCACACAGTTAGTGATTCAAACTGCACACTTTCATTCAATGAAATAGGCTGCAATTGTCAATCCAATGAGTTGAGTTACTCTCATTCGTTCAATGTCACAAGCTTCACACATTGTCTCAATCAAATTGCACACATTCAATCCATAAACCAAACTGCACCTGTTAATTCAATGAGTATGGAGCTCCTCTCATTCATTCAAAGTGTCAAGCACAATGCTTTCATTCAATTATACAAACTGCATTCATTAAATCATTGAATTGATTCAATGAATCACACCATATTCCTTGTTTCAATCGAACAAACATTTGTTGATTCAAATTTTTAGTAAGTCCTACTGCACTCGTTCTTTCAATGAAACAGACTGCACATGTAGAGGTACTCTCGTTGGATCAATGCCTCAAACTTAACGCATTGATTCAATCAAACATATTGAACGAATTTAGCCCATGAAGCAAACATTGAATGAAAAAGAAAAGTTCTACTCATTGAACGAACACGTCCAGTTTCCTCCGTGGAGCAAATGTTTTGCTGTTTCTTTGAATGAATCAATGCGTTAGGCTTGTGTCATTAAACGAATGAGAGAACCTTTACTGATTTCACTCTGTTCCATTGAATGAACAAGTGCAGGAGGATTCACTGAATAAGTCAGTTACGTTTGTTCCATTGAAACAAGGATTGTGGTTTGGTTCGTTGAATGAATGATTGCATTTTGATTCAATTATTCAATGAATGCAGTTTGTTTCATTCAATGAAAACGGTGAGCTTGACATATTGAATGAATCAGAGAAGCTCTTCTATTTGAATTAAGGCGGCCAGTTTTGTTCATGGAGTGAAGGTGCGCAGTTTGACAGAGACAACGCGTGAAACCTGTGGCTTGGAATGAATGAGAGTAGCTCATTGACAAGTGCAGCTTCTTTCATTGAATGAATGGGTGCAGTGTGCATTGAATGAACGCGACATTGAATGAGTGAGAGTATCTGTATTCATTGAATTGACAAGTGTTGTTTGCTTCATGGTCTAAATTTGTTCAATATGTTTGATTGAATCAATGCGTTAAGTTTGAGGCATTGATCCAACGAGAGTACCTCTACATGTGCAGTCTGTTTCATTGAAAGAACGAGTGCAGTAGACTCACTAAAAATTTGAATCAACAAATGTTTGTTCGATTGAAACAAGGAATATGGTGTGATTCATTGAATCAATTCAATGATTTAATGAATGCAGTTTGTATATTTGAATGAAAGCGTTGTGCTTGACACTTTAAATGAATGAGAGAAGCTCTATACTTAACAGGTGCAGTTTGGTTCATGGATTGAATGTGTGCTGCATTCATTGAATCTTTGCATCAAACTACAATCACTGATTCCATGAATCAAATCTTATTTCTTGTTTCAATGGAACAAACCTAACTCACACAGTTAGTGATTCAAACTGCACACTTTCATTCAATGAAATAGGCTGCACTTGTCAATTCAATGAGTAGAGTTATTCTCATTCGTTCAATGTCACAGGCTTCACACATTGCCTCAATCAAACTGCACACATTCAATCCATGAACTAAACTGCACCTGTTAATTTAATGAGTATAGAGCTTCTCTCATTCATTCAAAGTGACAAGCACAACGCTTTCATTCAATTATACAAACTGCATTCATTAAATCATGAATTGATTCAACGAATCAAACCTCTTTCCTTGTTTCAATCGAACAAACGTAATTGACTTATTGAGTGAATCCTCCTGCACTCGGTCATTCAATGCAATAGACTGCAATCAGTAAAGGTTCACTCATTCGTTTAATGACACAAGCCTAACGCATTGATTCAATCAAAGAAACGGCAAACATTTCCTCCATGGAGGAAACTGCACGTGTTCGTTCAATGAGTAGAACTTTTCTTTTTCATTCAATACCTCGAGCTTAACGCTTTAATTCTATGAATCAAGCTGCATTCATTCTTTGATTCATATTTCAATCATTGATTCAAAGAATCAAATGGAATTCATTGATTTAACTGTACTAACATCACTTTATTTATGGAGTGAATTTAACTGCGTTCATTCTATTAATGAATCAAACTGCAAACATTCATTCGATGAGAAACATGGCAAGTCCTGTTCCAATGAATCTAGCTTTTGCCATTCATTCAATGAAGGAAACTGCACGCGTTCATTGAATTATACAAACTGCATGCGTTCATTAAATGAAACAGACTTCACTTGTTCATTTAATATAAACAGCTTTTCTCGTTGACTCAAGCTTTACACTTTCATTCAATGAAAGCAACTGCATTCATTCAATCATTGATTCAAACTGCCATCCTTTAGTCAATGAATCAATCAGTATCAATCGACACATTAAAATAAATCACGTTTCCTTCGTGAACAAAACAGAAAACCTGTATTCAATGAAATACACTGCACGTCTTAATTCAATGAGTGGAGCACCGGCCATTCATTCAATACCACGAGCAAAACGCATTCATTCAATGAAACGAACTGCACGCATTCAATACAGACTGCAGGTCTAAATTCAATTTTTAGATCTTCGTTCATTCATTCAATGGGTCAAGCTTATCGCTTTCACTCAATGAAACAAGCTGCATTCATTGAATCATGGCATCAAACTACAATCACTGATTCAATGAATCAAACCTTATTTCTTGTTTCAATGGAACAAACCTAACTCACACAGTTAGTGATTCAAACTGCACACTTTCATTCAATGAAATAGGCTGCAATTGTCAATCCAATGAGTTGAGTTACTCTCATTCGTTCAATGTCACAAGCTTCACACATTGTCTCAATCAAATTGCACACATTCAATCCATAAACCAAACTGCACCTGTTAATTCAATGTGTATGGAGCTCCTCTCATTCATTCAAAGTGTCAAGCACAATGCTTTCATTCAATTATACAAACTGCATTCATTAAATCATTGAATTGATTCAATGAATCACACCATATTCCTTGTTTCAATCGAACAAACATTTGTTGATTCAAATTTTTAGTAAGTCCTACTGCACTCGTTCTTTCAATGAAACAGACTGCACATGTAGAGGTACTCTCGTTGGATCAATGCCTCAAACTTAACGCATTGATTCAATCAAACATATTGAACGAATTTAGCCCATGAAGCAAACATTGAATGAAAAAGAAAAGTTCTACTCATTGAACGAACACGTCCAGTTTCCTCCGTGGAGCAACTGTTTTGCTGTTTCTTTGAATGAATCAATGCGTTAGGCTTGTGTCATTAAACGAATGAGAGAACCTTTACTGATTTCACTCTGTTCCATTGAATGAACAAGTGCAGGAGGATTCACTGAATAAGTCAGTTACGTTTGTTCCATTGAAACAAGGATTGTGGTTTGGTTCGTTGAATGAATGATTGCATTTTGATTCAATTATTCAATGAATGCAGTTTGTTTCATTCAATGAAAACGGTGAGCTTGACATATTGAATGAATCAGAGAAGCTCTTCTATTTGAATTAAGGCGGCCACTTTGGTTCATGGAGTGAAGGTGCGCAGTTTGACAGAGACAACGCGTGAAACCTATGGCTTGGAATGAATGAGAGTAGCTCATTGACAAGTGCAGCTTCTTTCATTGAATGAATGGGTGCAGTGTGCATTGAATGAACGCGACATTGAATGAGTGAGAGTATCTGTATTCATTGAATTGACAAGTGTTGTTTGCTTCATGGGCTAAATTTGTTCAATATGTTTGATTGAATCAATGCGTTAAGTTTGAGGCATTGATCCAACGAGAGTACCTCTACATGTGCAGTCTGTTTCATTGAAAGAACGAGTGCAGTAGACTCACTAAAAATTTGAATCAACAAATGTTTGTTCGATTGAAACAAGGAATATGGTGTGATTCATTGAATCAATTCAATGATTTAATGAATGCAGTTTGTATATTTGAATGAAAGCGTTGTGCTTGACACTTTAAATGAATGAGAGAAGCTCTATACTTAACAGGTGCAGTTTGGTTCATGGATTGAATGTGTGCTGCATTCATTGAATCTTTGCATCAAACTACAATCACTGATTCCATGAATCAAATCTTATTTCTTGTTTCAATGGAACAAACCTAACTCACACAGTTAGTGATTCAAACTGCACACTTTCATTCAATGAAATAGGCTGCACTTGTCAATTCAATGAGTAGAGTTATTCTCATTCGTTCAATGTCACAGGCTTCACACATTGCCTCAATCAAACTGCACACATTCAATCCATGAACTAAACTGCACCTGTTAATTTAATGAGTATAGAGCTTCTCTCATTCATTCAAAGTGACAAGCACAACGCTTTCATTCAATTATACAAACTGCATTCATTAAATCATGAATTGATTCAACGAATCAAACCTCTTTCCTTGTTTCAATCGAACAAACGTAATTGACTTATTGAGTGAATCCTCCTGCACTCGGTCATTCAATGCAATAGACTGCAATCAGTAAAGGTTCACTCATTCGTTTAATGACACAAGCCTAACGCATTGATTCAATCAAAGAAACGGCAAACATTTCCTCCATGGAGGAAACTGCACGTGTTCGTTCAATGAGTAGAACTTTTCTTTTTCATTCAATACCTCGAGCTTAACGCTTTAATTCTATGAATCAAGCTGCATTCATTCTTTGATTCATATTTCAATCATTGATTCAAAGAATCAAATGGAATTCATTGATTTAAGTGTACTAACATCACTTTATTTATGGAGTGAATTTAACTGCGTTCATTCTATTAATGAATCAAACTGCAAACATTCATTCGATGAGAAATATGGCAAGTCCTGTTCCAATGAATCTAGCTTTTGCCATTCATTCAATGAAGGAAACTGCACGCGTTCATTGAATGATACAAACTGCATGCGTTCATTAAATGAAACAGACTTCACTTGTTCAATTAATATAAACAGCTTTTCTCGTTGACTCAAGCTTTACACTTTCATTCAATGAAAGCAACTGCATTCATTCAATCATTGATTCAAACTGCCATCCTTTAGTCAATGAATCAATCAGTATCAATCGATACAATAAAATAAATCACGTTTCCTTCGTGAACCAAACAGAAAACCTGTATTCAATGAAATACACTGCACGTCTAAATTCAATGAGTGGTGCACCGGCCATTCATTCAATACCACGAGCAAAACGCATTCATTCAATGAAACGAACTGCACGCATTCAATACAGACTGCAGGTCTAAATTCAATTTTTCGATCTTCCTTCATTCATTCAATGGTCAAGCTTATCGCTTTCACTCAATGAAACAAGCTGCATTCATTGAATCATGGCATCAAACTACAATCACTGATTCAATGAATCAAACCTTATTTCTTGTTTCAATGGAACAAACCTAACTCACACAGTTAGTGATTCAAACTGCACACTTTCATTCAATGAAATAGGCTGCACTTGTCAATTCAATGAGGAGAGTTATTCTCATTCGTTCAATGTCACAGGCTTCACACATTGTCTCAATCAAACTGTACAAATTCAATCCATGAACTAAACTGCACTTGTTAATTTAATGAGTATAGAGCTTCTCTCATTCATTCAAAGTGACAAGAACAACGCTTTCATTCAATTATACAAACTGCATTCATTAAATCATGAATTGATTCAACGAATCAAACCTCTTTCCTTGTTTCAATCGAACAAACGTAATTGACTTATTGAGTGAATCCTCCTGCACTCGGTCATTCAATGCAACAGACTGCAATCAGTAAAGGTTCACTCATTCGTTTAATGACACAAGCCTAACGCATTGATTCAATCAAAGAAACGGCAAACATTTCCTCCATGGAGGAAACTGCACGTGTTCGTTCAATGAGTAGAACTTTTCTTTTTCATTCAATACCTCGAGCTTAACGCTTTAATTCTATGAATCAAGCTGCATTCATTCTTTGATTCATATTTCAATCATTGATTCAAAGAATCAAATGGAATTCATTGATTTAACTGTACTAACATCACTTTATTTATGGAGTGAATTTAACTGCGTTCATTCTATTAATGAATCAAACTGCAAACATTCATTCGATGAGAAACATGGCAAGTCCTGTTCCAATGAATCTAGCTTTTGCCATTCATTCAATGTAGGAAACTGCACGCGTTCATTGAATGATACAAACTGCATGCGTTCATTAAATGAAACAGACTTCACTTGTTCATTTAATATAAACAGCTTTTCTCGTTGACTCAAGCTTTACACTTTCATTCAATGAAAGCAACTGCATTCATTCAATCATTGATTCAAACTGCCATCCTTTAGTCAATGAATCAATCAGTATCAATCGACACATTAAAATAAATCACGTTTCCTTCGTGAACAAAACAGAAAACCTGTATTCAATGAAATACAATGCACGTCTTAATTCAATGAGTGGAGCACCGGCCATTCATTCAATACCACGAGCAAAACGCATTCATTCAATGAAACGAACTGCACGCATTCAATACAGACTGCAGGTCTAAATTCAATTTTTAGATCTTCGTTCATTCATTCAATGGGTCAAGCTTATCGCTTTCACTCAATGAAACAAGCTGCATTCATTGAATCATGGCATCAAACTACAATCACTGATTCAATGAATCAAACCTTATTTCTTGTTTCAATGGAACAAACCTAACTCACACAGTTAGTGATTCAAACTGCACACTTTCATTCAATGAAATAGGCTGCAATTGTCAATCCAATGAGTTGAGTTACTCTCATTCGTTCAATGTCACAAGCTTCACACATTGTCTCAATCAAATTGCACACATTCAATCCATAAACCAAACTGCACCTGTTAATTCAATGAGTATGGAGCTCCTCTCATTCATTCAAAGTGTCAAGCACAATGCTTTCATTCAATTATACAAACTGCATTCATTAAATCATTGAATTGATTCAATGAATCACACCATATTCCTTGTTTCAATCGAACAAACATTTGTTGATTCAAATTTTTAGTAAGTCCTACTGCACTCGTTCTTTCAATGAAACAGACTGCACATGTAGAGGTACTCTCGTTGGATCAATGCCTCAAACTTAACGCATTGATTCAATCAAACATATTGAACAAATTTAGCCCATGAAGCAAACATTGAATGAAAAAGAAAAGTTCTACTCATTGAACGAACACGTCCAGTTTCCTCCGTGGAGCAACTGTTTTGCTGTTTCTTTGAATGAATCAATGCGTTAGGCTTGTGTCATTAAACGAATGAGAGAACCTTTACTGATTTCACTCTGTTCCATTGAATGAACAAGTGCAGGAGGATTCACTGAATAAGTCAGTTACGTTTGTTCCATTGAAACAAGGATTGTGGTTTGGTTCGTTGAATGAATGATTGCATTTTGATTCAATTATTCAATGAATGCAGTTTGTTTCATTCAATGAAAACGGTGAGCTTGACATATTGAATGAATCAGAGAAGCTCTTCTATTTGAATTAAGGCGGCCACTTTGGTTCATGGAGTGAAGGTGCGCAGTTTGACAGAGACAACGCGTGAAACCTATGGCTTGGAATGAATTGACAAGTAGCTCATTGACAAGTGCAGCTTCTTTCATTGAATGAATGGGTGCAGTGTGCATTGAATGAACGCGACATTGAATGAGTGAGAGTATCTGTATTCATTGAATTGACAAGTGTTGTTTGCTTCATGGGCTAAATTTGTTCAATATGTTTGATTGAATCAATGCGTTAAGTTTGAGGCATTGATCCAACGAGAGTACCTCTACATGTGCAGTCTGTTTCATTGAAAGAACGAGTGCAGTAGACTCACTAAAAATTTGAATCAACAAATGTTTGTTCGATTGAAACAAGGAATATGGTGTGATTCATTGAATCAATTCAATGATTTAATGAATGCAGTTTGTATATTTGAATGAAAGCGTTGTGCTTGACACTTTAAATGAATGAGAGAAGCTCTATACTTAACAGGTGCAGTTTGGTTCATGGATTGAATGTGTGCTGCATTCATTGAATCTTTGCATCAAACTACAATCACTGATTCCATGAATCAAATCTTATTTCTTGTTTCAATGGAACAAACCTAACTCACACAGTTAGTGATTCAAACTGCACACTTTCATTCAATGAAATAGGCTGCACTTGTCAATTCAATGAGTAGAGTTATTCTCATTCGTTCAATGTCACAGGCTTCACACATTGCCTCAATCAAACTGCACACATTCAATCCATGAACTAAACTGCACCTGTTAATTTAATGAGTATAGAGCTTCTCTCATTCATTCAAAGTGACAAGCACAACGCTTTCATTCAATTATACAAACTGCATTCATTAAATCATGAATTGATTCAACGAATCAAACCTCTTTCCTTGTTTCAATCGAACAAACGTAATTGACTTATTGAGTGAATCCTCCTGCACTCGGTCATTCAATGCAATAGACTGCAATCAGTAAAGGTTCACTCATTCGTTTAATGACACAAGCCTAACGCATTGATTCAATCAAAGAAACGGCAAACATTTCCTCCATGGAGGAAACTGCACGTGTTCGTTCAATGAGTAGAACTTTTCTTTTTCATTCAATACCTCGAGCTTAACGCTTTAATTCTATGAATCAAGCTGCATTCATTCTTTGATTCATATTTCAATCATTGATTCAAAGAATCAAATGGAATTCATTGATTTAAGTGTACTAACATCACTTTATTTATGGAGTGAATTTAACTGCGTTCATTCTATTAATGAATCAAACTGCAAACATTCATTCGATGAGAAATATGGCAAGTCCTGTTCCAATGAATCTAGCTTTTGCCATTCATTCAATGAAGGAAACTGTACGCGTTCATTGAATGATACAAACTGCATGCGTTCATTAAATGAAACAGACTTCACTTGTTCAATTAATATAAACAGCTTTTCTCGTTGACTCAAGCTTTACACTTTCATTCAATGAAAGCAACTGCATTCATTCAATCATTGATTCAAACTGCCATCCTTTAGTCAATGAATCAATCAGTATCAATCGATACAATAAAATAAATCACGTTTCCTTCGTGAACCAAACAGAAAACCTGTATTCAATGAAATACACTGCACGTCTAAATTCAATGAGTGGTGCACCGGCCATTCATTCAATACCACGAGCAAAACGCATTCATTCAATGAAACGAACTGCACGCATTCAATACAGACTGCAGGTCTAAATTCAATTTTTCGATCTTCCTTCATTCATTCAATGGTCAAGCTTATCGCTTTCACTCAATGAAACAAGCTGCATTCATTGAATCATGGCATCAAACTACAATCACTGATTCAATGAATCAAACCTTATTTCTTGTTTCAATGGAACAAACCTAACTCACACAGTTAGTGATTCAAACTGCACACTTTCATTCAATGAAATAGGCTGCACTTGTCAATTCAATGAGGAGAGTTATTCTCATTCGTTCAATGTCACAGGCTTCACACATTGTCTCAATCAAACTGTACAAATTCAATCCATGAACTAAACTGCACTTGTTAATTTAATGAGTATAGAGCTTCTCTCATTCATTCAAAGTGACAAGAACAACGCTTTCATTCAATTATACAAACTGCATTCATTAAATCATGAATTGATTCAACGAATCAAACCTCTTTCCTTGTTTCAATCGAACAAACGTAATTGACTTATTGAGTGAATCCTCCTGCACTCGGTCATTCAATGCAACAGACTGCAATCAGTAAAGGTTCACTCATTCGTTTAATGACACAAGCCTAACGCATTGATTCAATCAAAGAAACGGCAAACATTTCCTCCATGGAGGAAACTGCACGTGTTCGTTCAATGAGTAGAACTTTTCTTTTTCATTCAATACCTCGAGCTTAACGCTTTAATTCTATGAATCAAGCTGCATTCATTCTTTGATTCATATTTCAATCATTGATTCAAAGAATCAAATGGAATTCATTGATTTAAGTGTACTAACATCACTTTATTTATGGAGTGAATTTAACTGCGTTCATTCTATTAATGAATCAAACTGCAAACATTCATTCGATGAGAAACATGGCAAGTCCTGTTCCAATGAATCTAGCTTTTGCCATTCATTCAATGTAGGAAACTGCACGCGTTCATTGAATGATACAAACTGCATGCGTTCATTAAATGAAACAGACTTCACTTGTTCATTTAATATAAACAGCTTTTCTCGTTGACTCAAGCTTTACACTTTCATTCAATGAAAGCAACTGCATTCATTCAATCATTGATTCAAACTGCCATCCTTTAGTCAATGAATCAATCAGTATCAATCGACACATTAAAATAAATCACGTTTCCTTCGTGAACAAAACAGAAAACCTGTATTCAATGAAATACACTGCACGTCTTAATTCAATGAGTGGAGCACCGGCCATTCATTCAATACCACGAGCAAAACGCATTCATTCAATGAAACGAACTGCACGCATTCAATACAGACTGCAGGTCTAAATTCAATTTTTAGATCTTCGTTCATTCATTCAATGGGTCAAGCTTATCGCTTTCACTCAATGAAACAAGCTGCATTCATTGAATCATGGCATCAAACTACAATCACTGATTCAATGAATCAAACCTTATTTCTTGTTTCAATGGAACAAACCTAACTCACACAGTTAGTGATTCAAACTGCACACTTTCATTCAATGAAATAGGCTGCAATTGTCAATCCAATGAGTTGAGTTACTCTCATTCGTTCAATGTCACAAGCTTCACACATTGTCTCAATCAAATTGCACACATTCAATCCATAAACCAAACTGCACCTGTTAATTCAATGAGTATGGAGCTCCTCTCATTCATTCAAAGTGTCAAGCACAATGCTTTCATTCAATTATACAAACTGCATTCATTAAATCATTGAATTGATTCAATGAATCACACCATATTCCTTGTTTCAATCGAACAAACATTTGTTGATTCAAATTTTTAGTAAGTCCTACTGCACTCGTTCTTTCAATGAAACAGACTGCACATGTAGAGGTACTCTCGTTGGATCAATGCCTCAAACTTAACGCATTGATTCAATCAAACATATTGAACAAATTTAGCCCATGAAGCAAACATTGAATGAAAAAGAAAAGTTCTACTCATTGAACGAACACGTCCAGTTTCCTCCGTGGAGCAACTGTTTTGCTGTTTCTTTGAATGAATCAATGCGTTAGGCTTGTGTCATTAAACGAATGAGAGAACCTTTACTGATTTCACTCTGTTCCATTGAATGAACAAGTGCAGGAGGATTCACTGAATAAGTCAGTTACGTTTGTTCCATTGAAACAAGGATTGTGGTTTGGTTCGTTGAATGAATGATTGCATTTTGATTCAATTATTCAATGAATGCAGTTTGTTTCATTCAATGAAAACGGTGAGCTTGACATATTGAATGAATCAGAGAAGCTCTTCTATTTGAATTAAGGCGGCCACTTTGGTTCATGGAGTGAAGGTGCGCAGTTTGACAGAGACAACGCGTGAAACCTATGGCTTGGAATGAATTGACAAGTAGCTCATTGACAAGTGCAGCTTCTTTCATTGAATGAATGGGTGCAGTGTGCATTGAATGAACGCGACATTGAATGAGTGAGAGTATCTGTATTCATTGAATTGACAAGTGTTGTTTGCTTCATGGGCTAAATTTGTTCAATATGTTTGATTGAATCAATGCGTTAAGTTTGAGGCATTGATCCAACGAGAGTACCTCTACATGTGCAGTCTGTTTCATTGAAAGAACGAGTGCAGTAGACTCATTAAAAATTTGAATCAACAAATGTTTGTTCGATTGAAACAAGGAATATGGTGTGATTCATTGAATCAATTCAATGATTTAATGAATGCAGTTTGTATATTTGAATGAAAGCGTTGTGCTTGACACTTTAAATGAATGAGAGAAGCTCTATACTTAACAGGTGCAGTTTGGTTCATGGATTGAATGTGTGCTGCATTCATTGAATCTTTGCATCAAACTACAATCACTGATTCCATGAATCAAATCTTATTTCTTGTTTCAATGGAACAAACCTAACTCACACAGTTAGTGATTCAAACTGCACACTTTCATTCAATGAAATAGGCTGCACTTGTCAATTCAATGAGTAGAGTTATTCTCATTCGTTCAATGTCACAGGCTTCACACATTGCCTCAATCAAACTGCACACATTCAATCCATGAACTAAACTGCACCTGTTAATTTAATGAGTATAGAGCTTCTCTCATTCATTCAAAGTGACAAGCACAACGCTTTCATTCAATTATACAAACTGCATTCATTAAATCATGAATTGATTCAACGAATCAAACCTCTTTCCTTGTTTCAATCGAACAAACGTAATTGACTTATTGAGTGAATCCTCCTGCACTCGGTCATTCAATGCAATAGACTGCAATCAGTAAAGGTTCACTCATTCGTTTAATGACACAAGCCTAACGCATTGATTCAATCAAAGAAACGGCAAACATTTCCTCCATGGAGGAAACTGCACGTGTTCGTTCAATGAGTAGAACTTTTCTTTTTCATTCAATACCTCGAGCTTAACGCTTTAATTCTATGAATCAAGCTGCATTCATTCTTTGATTCATATTTCAATCATTGATTCAAAGAATCAAATGGAATTCATTGATTTAAGTGTACTAACATCACTTTATTTATGGAGTGAATTTAACTGCGTTCATTCTATTAATGAATCAAACTGCAAACATTCATTCGATGAGAAATATGGCAAGTCCTGTTCCAATGAATCTAGCTTTTGCCATTCATTCAATGAAGGAAACTGTACGCGTTCATTGAATGATACAAACTGCATGCGTTCATTAAATGAAACAGACTTCACTTGTTCAATTAATATAAACAGCTTTTCTCGTTGACTCAAGCTTTACACTTTCATTCAATGAAAGCAACTGCATTCATTCAATCATTGATTCAAACTGCCATCCTTTAGTCAATGAATCAATCAGTATCAATCGATACAATAAAATAAATCACGTTTCCTTCGTGAACCAAACAGAAAACCTGTATTCAATGAAATACACTGCACGTCTAAATTCAATGAGTGGTGCACCGGCCATTCATTCAATACCACGAGCAAAACGCATTCATTCAATGAAACGAACTGCACGCATTCAATACAGACTGCAGGTCTAAATTCAATTTTTCGATCTTCCTTCATTCATTCAATGGTCAAGCTTATCGCTTTCACTCAATGAAACAAGCTGCATTCATTGAATCATGGCATCAAACTACAATCACTGATTCAATGAATCAAACCTTATTTCTTGTTTCAATGGAACAAACCTAACTCACACAGTTAGTGATTCAAACTGCACACTTTCATTCAATGAAATAGGCTGCACTTGTCAATTCAATGAGGAGAGTTATTCTCATTCGTTCAATGTCACAGGCTTCACACATTGTCTCAATCAAACTGTACAAATTCAATCCATGAACTAAACTGCACTTGTTAATTTAATGAGTATAGAGCTTCTCTCATTCATTCAAAGTGACAAGAACAACGCTTTCATTCAATTATACAAACTGCATTCATTAAATCATGAATTGATTCAACGAATCAAACCTCTTTCCTTGTTTCAATCGAACAAACGTAATTGACTTATTGAGTGAATCCTCCTGCACTCGGTCATTCAATGCAACAGACTGCAATCAGTAAAGGTTCACTCATTCGTTTAATGACACAAGCCTAACGCATTGATTCAATCAAAGAAACGGCAAACATTTCCTCCATGGAGGAAACTGCACGTGTTCGTTCAATGAGTAGAACTTTTCTTTTTCATTCAATACCTCGAGCTTAACGCTTTAATTCTATGAATCAAGCTGCATTCATTCTTTGATTCATATTTCAATCATTGATTCAAAGAATCAAATGGAATTCATTGATTTAAGTGTACTAACATCACTTTATTTATGGAGTGCATTTAACTGCGTTCATTCTATTAATGAATCAAACTGCAAACATTCATTCGATGAGAAACATGGCAAGTCCTGTTCCAATGAATCTAGCTTTTGCCATTCATTCAATGTAGGAAACTGCACGCGTTCATTGAATGATACAAACTGCATGCGTTCATTAAATGAAACAGACTTCACTTGTTCATTTAATATAAACAGCTTTTCTCGTTGACTCAAGCTTTACACTTTCATTCAATGAAAGCAACTGCATTCATTCAATCATTGATTCAAACTGCCATCCTTTAGTCAATGAATCAATCAGTATCAATCGACACATTAAAATAAATCACGTTTCCTTCGTGAACAAAACAGAAAACCTGCATTCAATGAAATACACTGCACGTCTTAATTCAATGAGTGGAGCACCGGCCATTCATTCAATACCACGAGCAAAACGCATTCATTCAATGAAACGAACTGCACGCATTCAATACAGACTGCAGGTCTAAATTCAATTTTTAGATCTTCGTTCATTCATTCAATGGGTCAAGCTTATCGCTTTCACTCAATGAAACAAGCTGCATTCATTGAATCATGGCATCAAACTACAATCACTGATTCAATGAATCAAACCTTATTTCTTGTTTCAATGGAACAAACCTAACTCACACAGTTAGTGATTCAAACTGCACACTTTCATTCAATGAAATAGGCTGCAATTGTCAATCCAATGAGTTGAGTTACTCTCATTCGTTCAATGTCACAAGCTTCACACATTGTCTCAATCAAATTGCACACATTCAATCCATAAACCAAACTGCACCTGTTAATTCAATGAGTATGGAGCTCCTCTCATTCATTCAAAGTGACAAGCACAACGCTTTCATTCAATTATACAAACTGCATTCATTAAATCATGAATTGATTCAACGAATCAAACCTCTTTCCTTGTTTCAATCGAACAAACGTAATTGACTTATTGAGTGAATCCTCCTGCACTCGGTCATTCAATGCAATAGACTGCAATCAGTAAAGGTTCACTCATTCGTTTAATGACACAAGCCTAACGCATTGATTCAATCAAAGAAACGGCAAACATTTCCTCCATGGAGGAAACTGCACGTGTTCGTTCAATGAGTAGAACTTTTCTTTTTCATTCAATACCTCGAGCTTAACGCTTTAATTCTATGAATCAAGCTGCATTCATTCTTTGATTCATATTTCAATCATTGATTCAAAGAATCAAATGGAATTCATTGATTTAAGTGTACTAACATCACTTTATTTATGGAGTGAATTTAACTGCGTTCATTCTATTAATGAATCAAACTGCAAACATTCATTCGATGAGAAATATGGCAAGTCCTGTTCCAATGAATCTAGCTTTTGCCATTCATTCAATGAAGGAAACTGCACGCGTTCATTGAATGATACAAACTGCATGCGTTCATTAAATGAAACAGACTTCACTTGTTCAATTAATATAAACAGCTTTTCTCGTTGACTCAAGCTTTACACTTTCATTCAATGAAAGCAACTGCATTCATTCAATCATTGATTCAAACTGCCATCCTTTAGTCAATGAATCAATCAGTATCAATCGATACAATAAAATAAATCACGTTTCCTTCGTGAACCAAACAGAAAACCTGTATTCAATGAAATACACTGCACGTCTAAATTCAATGAGTGGTGCACCGGCCATTCATTCAATACCACGAGCAAAACGCATTCATTCAATGAAACGAACTGCACGCATTCAATACAGACTGCAGGTCTAAATTCAATTTTTCGATCTTCCTTCATTCATTCAATGGTCAAGCTTATCGCTTTCACTCAATGAAACAAGCTGCATTCATTGAATCATGGCATCAAACTACAATCACTGATTCAATGAATCAAACCTTATTTCTTGTTTCAATGGAACAAACCTAACTCACACAGTTAGTGATTCAAACTGCACACTTTCATTCAATGAAATAGGCTGCACTTGTCAATTCAATGAGGAGAGTTATTCTCATTCGTTCAATGTCACAGGCTTCACACATTGTCTCAATCAAACTGTACAAATTCAATCCATGAACTAAACTGCACTTGTTAATTTAATGAGTATAGAGCTTCTCTCATTCATTCAAAGTGACAAGAACAACGCTTTCATTCAATTATACAAACTGCATTCATTAAATCATGAATTGATTCAACGAATCAAACCTCTTTCCTTGTTTCAATCGAACAAACGTAATTGACTTATTGAGTGAATCCTCCTGCACTCGGTCATTCAATGCAACAGACTGCAATCAGTAAAGGTTCACTCATTCGTTTAATGACACAAGCCTAACGCATTGATTCAATCAAAGAAACGGCAAACATTTCCTCCATGGAGGAAACTGCACGTGTTCGTTCAATGAGTAGAACTTTTCTTTTTCATTCAATACCTCGAGCTTAACGCTTTAATTCTATGAATCAAGCTGCATTCATTCTTTGATTCATATTTCAATCATTGATTCAAAGAATCAAATGGAATTCATTGATTTAAGTGTACTAACATCACTTTATTTATGGAGTGAATTTAACTGCGTTCATTCTATTAATGAATCAAACTGCAAACATTCATTCGATGAGAAACATGGCAAGTCCTGTTCCAATGAATCTAGCTTTTGCCATTCATTCAATGTAGGAAACTGCACGCGTTCATTGAATGATACAAACTGCATGCGTTCATTAAATGAAACAGACTTCACTTGTTCATTTAATATAAACAGCTTTTCTCGTTGACTCAAGCTTTACACTTTCATTCAATGAAAGCAACTGCATTCATTCAATCATTGATTCAAACTGCCATCCTTTAGTCAATGAATCAATCAGTATCAATCGACACATTAAAATAAATCACGTTTCCTTCGTGAACAAAACAGAAAACCTGTATTCAATGAAATACACTGCACGTCTTAATTCAATGAGTGGAGCACCGGCCATTCATTCAATACCACGAGCAAAACGCATTCATTCAATGAAACGAACTGCACGCATTCAATACAGACTGCAGGTCTAAATTCAATTTTTAGATCTTCGTTCATTCATTCGATGGGTCAAGCTTATCGCTTTCACTCAATGAAACAAGCTGCATTCATTGAATCATGGCATCAAACTACAATCACTGATTCAATGAATCAAACCTTATTTCTTGTTTCAATGGAACAAACCTAACTCACACAGTTAGTGATTCAAACTGCACACTTTCATTCAATGAAATAGGCTGCAATTGTCAATCCAATGAGTTGAGTTACTCTCATTCGTTCAATGTCACAAGCTTCACACATTGTCTCAATCAAATTGCACACATTCAATCCATAAACCAAACTGCACCTGTTAATTCAATGAGTATGGAGCTCCTCTCATTCATTCAAAGTGTCAAGCACAATGCTTTCATTCAATTATACAAACTGCATTCATTAAATCATTGAATTGATTCAATGAATCACACCATATTCCTTGTTTCAATCGAACAAACATTTGTTGATTCAAATTTTTAGTAAGTCCTACTGCACTCGTTCTTTCAATGAAACAGACTGCACATGTAGAGGTACTCTCGTTGGATCAATGCCTCAAACTTAACGCATTGATTCAATCAAACATATTGAACAAATTTAGCCCATGAAGCAAACATTGAATGAAAAAGAAAAGTTCTACTCATTGAACGAACACGTCCAGTTTCCTCCGTGGAGCAAATGTTTTGCTGTTTCTTTGAATGAATCAATGCGTTAGGCTTGTGTCGTTAAACGAATGAGAGAACCTTTACTGATTTCACTCTGTTCCATTGAATGAACAAGTGCAGGAGGATTCACTGAATAAGTCAGTTACGTTTGTTCCATTGAAACAAGGATTGTGGTTTGGTTCGTTGAATGAATGATTGCATTTTGATTCAATTATTCAATGAATGCAGTTTGTTTCATTCAATGAAAACGGTGAGCTTGACATATTGAATGAATCAGAGAAGCTCTTCTATTTGAATTAAGGCGGCCAGTTTTGTTCATGGAGTGAAGGTGCGCAGTTTGACAGAGACAACGCGTGAAACCTGTGGCTTGGAATGAATGAGAGTAGCTCATTGACAAGTGCAGCTTCTTTCATTGAATGAATGGGTGCAGTGTGCATTGAATGAACGCGACATTGAATGAGTGAGAGTATCTGTATTCATTGAATTGACAAGTGTTGTTTGCTTCATGGTCTAAATTTGTTCAATATGTTTGATTGAATCAATGCGTTAAGTTTGAGGCATTGATCCAACGAGAGTACCTCTACATGTGCAGTCTGTTTCATTGAAAGAACGAGTGCAGTAGACTCACTAAAAATTTGAATCAACAAATGTTTGTTCGATTGAAACAAGGAATATGGTGTGATTCATTGAATCAATTCAATGATTTAATGAATGCAGTTTGTATATTTGAATGAAAGCGTTGTGCTTGACACTTTAAATGAATGAGAGAAGCTCTATACTTAACAGGTGCAGTTTGGTTCATGGATTGAATGTGTGCTGCATTCATTGAATCTTTGCATCAAACTACAATCACTGATTCCATGAATCAAATCTTATTTCTTGTTTCAATGGAACAAACCTAACTCACACAGTTAGTGATTCAAACTGCACACTTTCATTCAATGAAATAGGCTGCACTTGTCAATTCAATGAGTAGAGTTATTCTCATTCGTTCAATGTCACAGGCTTCACACATTGCCTCAATCAAACTGCACACATTCAATCCATGAACTAAACTGCACCTGTTAATTTAATGAGTATAGAGCTTCTCTCATTCATTCAAAGTGACAAGCACAACGCTTTCATTCAATTATACAAACTGCATTCATTAAATCATGAATTGATTCAACGAATCAAACCTCTTTCCTTGTTTCAATCGAACAAACGTAATTGACTTATTGAGTGAATCCTCCTGCACTCGGTCATTCAATGCAATAGACTGCAATCAGTAAAGGTTCACTCATTCGTTTAATGACACAAGCCTAACGCATTGATTCAATCAAAGAAACGGCAAACATTTCCTCCATGGAGGAAACTGCACGTGTTCGTTCAATGAGTAGAACTTTTCTTTTTCATTCAATACCTCGAGCTTAACGCTTTAATTCTATGAATCAAGCTGCATTCATTCTTTGATTCATATTTCAATCATTGATTCAAAGAATCAAATGGAATTCATTGATTTAAGTGTACTAACATCACTTTATTTATGGAGTGAATTTAACTGCGTTCATTCTATTAATGAATCAAACTGCAAACATTCATTCGATGAGAAATATGGCAAGTCCTGTTCCAATGAATCTAGCTTTTGCCATTCATTCAATGAAGGAAACTGCACGCGTTCATTGAATGATACAAACTGCATGCGTTCATTAAATGAAACAGACTTCACTTGTTCAATTAATATAAACAGCTTTTCTCGTTGACTCAAGCTTTACACTTTCATTCAATGAAAGCAACTGCATTCATTCAATCATTGATTCAAACTGCCATCCTTTAGTCAATGAATCAATCAGTATCAATCGATACAATAAAATAAATCACGTTTCCTTCGTGAACCAAACAGAAAACCTGTATTCAATGAAATACACTGCACGTCTAAATTCAATGAGTGGTGCACCGGCCATTCATTCAATACCACGAGCAAAACGCATTCATTCAATGAAACGAACTGCACGCATTCAATACAGACTGCAGGTCTAAATTCAATTTTTCGATCTTCCTTCATTCATTCAATGGTCAAGCTTATCGCTTTCACTCAATGAAACAAGCTGCATTCATTGAATCATGGCATCAAACTACAATCACTGATTCAATGAATCAAACCTTATTTCTTGTTTCAATGGAACAAACCTAACTCACACAGTTAGTGATTCAAACTGCACACTTTCATTCAATGAAATAGGCTGCACTTGTCAATTCAATGAGGAGAGTTATTCTCATTCGTTCAATGTCACAGGCTTCACACATTGTCTCAATCAAACTGCACAAATTCAATCCATGAACTAAACTGCACTTGTTAATTTAATGAGTATAGAGCTTCTCTCATTCATTCAAAGTGACAAGAACAACGCTTTCATTCAATTATACAAACTGCATTCATTAAATCATGAATTGATTCAACGAATCAAACCTCTTTCCTTGTTTCAATCGAACAAACGTAATTGACTTATTGAGTGAATCCTCCTGCACTCGGTCATTCAATGCAACAGACAGCAATCAGTAAAGGTTCACTCATTCGTTTAATGACACAAGCCTAACGCATTGATTCAATCAAAGAAACGGCAAACATTTCCTCCATGGAGGAAACTGCACGTGTTCGTTCAATGAGTAGAACTTTTCTTTTTCATTCAATACCTCGAGCATAACGCTTGAATTCTATGAATCAAGCTGCATTCATTCTTTGATTCATATTTCAATCATTGATTCAAAGAATCAAATGGAATTCATTGATTTAAGTGTACTAACATCACTTTATTTATGGAGTGAATTTAACTGCGTTCATTCTATTAATGAATCAAACTGCAAACATTCATTCGATGAGAAACATGGCAAGTCCTGTTCCAATGAATCTAGCTTTTGCCATTCATTCAATGTAGGAAACTGCACGCGTTCATTGAATGATACAAACTGCATGCGTTCATTAAATGAAACAGACTTCACTTGTTCATTTAATATAAACAGCTTTTCTCGTTGACTCAAGCTTTACACTTTCATTCAATGAAAGCAACTGCATTCATTCAATCATTGATTCAAACTGCCATCCTTTAGTCAATGAATCAATCAGTATCAATCGACACATTAAAATAAATCACGTTTCCTTCGTGAACAAAACAGAAAACCTGTATTCAATGAAATACACTGCACGTCTTAATTCAATGAGTGGAGCACCGGCCATTCATTCAATACCACGAGCAAAACGCATTCATTCAATGAAACGAACTGCACGCATTCAACACAGACTGCAGGTCTAAATTCAATTTTTAGATCTTCGTTCATTCATTCAATGGGTCAAGCTTATCGCTTTCACTCAATGAAACAAGCTGCATTCATTGAATCATGGCATCAAACTACAATCACTGATTCAATGAATCAAACCTTATTTCTTGTTTCAATGGAACAAACCTAACTCACACAGTTAGTGATTCAAACTGCACACTTTCATTCAATGAAATAGGCTGCAATTGTCAATCCAATGAGTTGAGTTACTCTCATTCGTTCAATGTCACAAGCTTCACACATTGTCTCAATCAAATTGCACACATTCAATCCATAAACCAAACTGCACCTGTTAATTCAATGAGTATGGAGCTCCTCTCATTCATTCAAAGTGACAAGCACAATTCAATTATACAAACTGCATTCATTAAATCATTGAATTGATTCAATGAATCACACCATATTCCTTGTTTCAATCGAACAAACATTTGTTGATTCAAATTTTTAGTAAGTCCTACTGCACTCGTTCTTTCAATGAAACAGACTGCACATGTAGAGGTACTCTCGTTGGATCAATGCCTCAAACTTAACGCATTGATTCAATCAAACATATTGAACAAATTTAGCCCATGAAGCAAACATTGAATGAAAAAGAAAAGTTCTACTCATTGAACGAACACGTCCAGTTTCCTCCGTGGAGCAACTGTTTTGCTGTTTCTTTGAATGAATCAATGCGTTAGGCTTGTGTCATTAAACGAATGAGAGAACCTTTACTGATTTCACTCTGTTCCATTGAATGAACAAGTGCAGGAGGATTCACTGAATAAGTCAGTTACGTTTGTTCCATTGAAACAAGGATTGTGGTTTGGTTCGTTGAATGAATGATTGCATTTTGATTCAATTATTCAATGAATGCAGTTTGTTTCATTCAATGAAAACGGTGAGCTTGACATATTGAATGAATCAGAGAAGCTCTTCTATTTGAATTAAGGCGGCCACTTTGGTTCATGGAGTGAAGGTGCGCAGTTTGACAGAGACAACGCGTGAAACCTATGGCTTGGAATGAATGAGAGTAGCTCATTGACAAGTGCAGCTTCTTTCATTGAATGAATGGGTGCAGTGTGCATTGAATGAACGCGACATTGAATGAGTGAGAGTATCTGTATTCATTGAATTGACAAGTGTTGTTTGCTTCATGGTCTAAATTTGTTCAATATGTTTGATTGAATCAATGCGTTAAGTTTGAGGCATTGATCCAACGAGAGTACCTCTACATGTGCAGTCTGTTTCATTGAAAGAACGAGTGCAGTAGACTCACTAAAAATTTGAATCAACAAATGTTTGTTCGATTGAAACAAGGAATATGGTGTGATTCATTGAATCAATTCAATGATTTAATGAATGCAGTTTGTATATTTGAATGAAAGCGTTGTGCTTGACACTTTAAATGAATGAGAGAAGCTCTATACTTAACAGGTGCAGTTTGGTTCATGGATTGAATGTGTGCTGCATTCATTGAATCTTTGCATCAAACTACAATCACTGATTCCATGAATCAAATCTTATTTCTTGTTTCAATGGAACAAACCTAACTCACACAGTTAGTGATTCAAACTGCACACTTTCATTCAATGAAATAGGCTGCACTTGTCAATTCAATGAGTAGAGTTATTCTCATTCGTTCAATGTCACAGGCTTCACACATTGCCTCAATCAAACTGCACACATTCAATCCATGAACTAAACTGCACCTGTTAATTTAATGAGTATAGAGCTTCTCTCATTCATTCAAAGTGACAAGCACAACGCTTTCATTCAATTATACAAACTGCATTCATTAAATCATGAATTGATTCAACGAATCAAACCTCTTTCCTTGTTTCAATCGAACAAACGTAATTGACTTATTGAGTGAATCCTCCTGCACTCGGTCATTCAATGCAATAGACTGCAATCAGTAAAGGTTCACTCATTCGTTTAATGACACAAGCCTAACGCATTGATTCAATCAAAGAAACGGCAAACATTTCCTCCATGGAGGAAACTGCACGTGTTCGTTCAATGAGTAGAACTTTTCTTTTTCATTCAATACCTCGAGCTTAACGCTTTAATTCTATGAATCAAGCTGCATTCATTCTTTGATTCATATTTCAATCATTGATTCAAAGAATCAAATGGAATTCATTGATTTAAGTGTACTAACATCACTTTATTTATGGAGTGAATTTAACTGCGTTCATTCTATTAATGAATCAAACTGCAAACATTCATTCGATGAGAAATATGGCAAGTCCTGTTCCAATGAATCTAGCTTTTGCCATTCATTCAATGAAGGAAACTGCACGCGTTCATTGAATGATACAAACTGCATGCGTTCATTAAATGAAACAGACTTCACTTGTTCAATTAATATAAACAGCTTTTCTCGTTGACTCAAGCTTTACACTTTCATTCAATGAAAGCAACTGCATTCATTCAATCATTGATTCAAACTGCCATCCTTTAGTCAATGAATCAATCAGTATCAATCGATACAATAAAATAAATCACGTTTCCTTCGTGAACCAAACAGAAAACCTGTATTCAATGAAATACACTGCACGTCTAAATTCAATGAGTGGTGCACCGGCCATTCATTCAATACCACGAGCAAAACGCATTCATTCAATGAAACGAACTGCACGCATTCAATACAGACTGCAGGTCTAAATTCAATTTTTCGATCTTCCTTCATTCATTCAATGGTCAAGCTTATCGCTTTCACTCAATGAAACAAGCTGCATTCATTGAATCATGGCATCAAACTACAATCACTGATTCAATGAATCAAACCTTATTTCTTGTTTCAATGGAACAAACCTAACTCACACAGTTAGTGATTCAAACTGCACACTTTCATTCAATGAAATAGGCTGCACTTGTCAATTCAATGAGGAGAGTTATTCTCATTCGTTCAATGTCACAGGCTTCACACATTGTCTCAATCAAACTGTACAAATTCAATCCATGAACTAAACTGCACTTGTTAATTTAATGAGTATAGAGCTTCTCTCATTCATTCAAAGTGACAAGAACAACGCTTTCATTCAATTATACAAACTGCATTCATTAAATCATGAATTGATTCAACGAATCAAACCTCTTTCCTTGTTTCAATCGAACAAACGTAATTGACTTATTGAGTGAATCCTCCTGCACTCGGTCATTCAATGCAACAGACTGCAATCAGTAAAGGTTCACTCATTCGTTTAATGACACAAGCCTAACGCATTGATTCAATCAAAGAAACGGCAAACATTTCCTCCATGGAGGAAACTGCACGTGTTCGTTCAATGAGTAGAACTTTTCTTTTTCATTCAATACCTCGAGCTTAACGCTTTAATTCTATGAATCAAGCTGCATTCATTCTTTGATTCATATTTCAATCATTGATTCAAAGAATCAAATGGAATTCATTGATTTAAGTGTACTAACATCACTTTATTTATGGAGTGCATTTAACTGCGTTCATTCTATTAATGAATCAAACTGCAAACATTCATTCGATGAGAAACATGGCAAGTCCTGTTCCAATGAATCTAGCTTTTGCCATTCATTCAATGTAGGAAACTGCACGCGTTCATTGAATTATACAAACTGCATGCGTTCATTAAATGAAACAGACTTCACTTGTTCATTTAATATAAACAGCTTTTCTCGTTGACTCAAGCTTTACACTTTCATTCAATGAAAGCAACTGCATTCATTCAATCATTGATTCAAACTGCCATCCTTTAGTCAATGAATCAATCAGTATCAATCGACACATTAAAATAAATCACGTTTCCTTCGTGAACAAAACAGAAAACCTGCATTCAATGAAATACACTGCACGTCTTAATTCAATGAGTGGAGCACCGGCCATTCATTCAATACCACGAGCAAAACGCATTCATTCAATGAAACGAACTGCACGCATTCAATACAGACTGCAGGTCTAAATTCAATTTTTAGATCTTCGTTCATTCATTCAATGGGTCAAGCTTATCGCTTTCACTCAATGAAACAAGCTGCATTCATTGAATCATGGCATCAAACTACAATCACTGATTCAATGAATCAAACCTTATTTCTTGTTTCAATGGAACAAACCTAACTCACACAGTTAGTGATTCAAACTGCACACTTTCATTCAATGAAATAGGCTGCAATTGTCAATCCAATGAGTTGAGTTACTCTCATTCGTTCAATGTCACAAGCTTCACACATTGTCTCAATCAAATTGCACACATTCAATCCATAAACCAAACTGCACCTGTTAATTCAATGAGTATGGAGCTCCTCTCATTCATTCAAAGTGACAAGCACAACGCTTTCATTCAATTATACAAACTGCATTCATTAAATCATGAATTGATTCAACGAATCAAACCTCTTTCCTTGTTTCAATCGAACAAACGTAATTGACTTATTGAGTGAATCCTCCTGCACTCGGTCATTCAATGCAATAGACTGCAATCAGTAAAGGTTCACTCATTCGTTTAATGACACAAGCCTAACGCATTGATTCAATCAAAGAAACGGCAAACATTTCCTCCATGGAGGAAACTGCACGTGTTCGTTCAATGAGTAGAACTTTTCTTTTTCATTCAATACCTCGAGCTTAACGCTTTAATTCTATGAATCAAGCTGCATTCATTCTTTGATTCATATTTCAATCATTGATTCAAAGAATCAAATGGAATTCATTGATTTAAGTGTACTAACATCACTTTATTTATGGAGTGAATTTAACTGCGTTCATTCTATTAATGAATCAAACTGCAAACATTCATTCGATGAGAAATATGGCAAGTCCTGTTCCAATGAATCTAGCTTTTGCCATTCATTCAATGAAGGAAACTGCACGCGTTCATTGAATGATACAAACTGCATGCGTTCATTAAATGAAACAGACTTCACTTGTTCAATTAATATAAACAGCTTTTCTCGTTGACTCAAGCTTTACACTTTCATTCAATGAAAGCAACTGCATTCATTCAATCATTGATTCAAACTGCCATCCTTTAGTCAATGAATCAATCAGTATCAATCGATACAATAAAATAAATCACGTTTCCTTCGTGAACCAAACAGAAAACCTGTATTCAATGAAATACACTGCACGTCTAAATTCAATGAGTGGTGCACCGGCCATTCATTCAATACCACGAGCAAAACGCATTCATTCAATGAAACGAACTGCACGCATTCAATACAGACTGCAGGTCTAAATTCAATTTTTCGATCTTCCTTCATTCATTCAATGGTCAAGCTTATCGCTTTCACTCAATGAAACAAGCTGCATTCATTGAATCATGGCATCAAACTACAATCACTGATTCAATGAATCAAACCTTATTTCTTGTTTCAATGGAACAAACCTAACTCACACAGTTAGTGATTCAAACTGCACACTTTCATTCAATGAAATAGGCTGCACTTGTCAATTCAATGAGGAGAGTTATTCTCATTCGTTCAATGTCACAGGCTTCACACATTGTCTCAATCAAACTGTACAAATTCAATCCATGAACTAAACTGCACTTGTTAATTTAATGAGTATAGAGCTTCTCTCATTCATTCAAAGTGACAAGAACAACGCTTTCATTCAATTATACAAACTGCATTCATTAAATCATGAATTGATTCAACGAATCAAACCTCTTTCCTTGTTTCAATCGAACAAACGTAATTGACTTATTGAGTGAATCCTCCTGCACTCGGTCATTCAATGCAACAGACTGCAATCAGTAAAGGTTCACTCATTCGTTTAATGACACAAGCCTAACGCATTGATTCAATCAAAGAAACGGCAAACATTTCCTCCATGGAGGAAACTGCACGTGTTCGTTCAATGAGTAGAACTTTTCTTTTTCATTCAATACCTCGAGCTTAACGCTTTAATTCTATGAATCAAGCTGCATTCATTCTTTGATTCATATTTCAATCATTGATTCAAAGAATCAAATGGAATTCATTGATTTAAGTGTACTAACATCACTTTATTTATGGAGTGAATTTAACTGCGTTCATTCTATTAATGAATCAAACTGCAAACATTCATTCGATGAGAAACATGGCAAGTCCTGTTCCAATGAATCTAGCTTTTGCCATTCATTCAATGTAGGAAACTGCACGCGTTCATTGAATGATACAAACTGCATGCGTTCATTAAATGAAACAGACTTCACTTGTTCATTTAATATAAACAGCTTTTCTCGTTGACTCAAGCTTTACACTTTCATTCAATGAAAGCAACTGCATTCATTCAATCATTGATTCAAACTGCCATCCTTTAGTCAATGAATCAATCAGTATCAATCGACACATTAAAATAAATCACGTTTCCTTCGTGAACAAAACAGAAAACCTGTATTCAATGAAATACACTGCACGTCTTAATTCAATGAGTGGAGCACCGGCCATTCATTCAATACCACGAGCAAAACGCATTCATTCAATGAAACGAACTGCACGCATTCAATACAGACTGCAGGTCTAAATTCAATTTTTAGATCTTCGTTCATTCATTCGATGGGTCAAGCTTATCGCTTTCACTCAATGAAACAAGCTGCATTCATTGAATCATGGCATCAAACTACAATCACTGATTCAATGAATCAAACCTTATTTCTTGTTTCAATGGAACAAACCTAACTCACACAGTTAGTGATTCAAACTGCACACTTTCATTCAATGAAATAGGCTGCAATTGTCAATCCAATGAGTTGAGTTACTCTCATTCGTTCAATGTCACAAGCTTCACACATTGTCTCAATCAAATTGCACACATTCAATCCATAAACCAAACTGCACCTGTTAATTCAATGAGTATGGAGCTCCTCTCATTCATTCAAAGTGTCAAGCACAATGCTTTCATTCAATTATACAAACTGCATTCATTAAATCATTGAATTGATTCAATGAATCACACCATATTCCTTGTTTCAATCGAACAAACATTTGTTGATTCAAATTTTTAGTAAGTCCTACTGCACTCGTTCTTTCAATGAAACAGACTGCACATGTAGAGGTACTCTCGTTGGATCAATGCCTCAAACTTAACGCATTGATTCAATCAAACATATTGAACAAATTTAGCCCATGAAGCAAACATTGAATGAAAAAGAAAAGTTCTACTCATTGAACGAACACGTCCAGTTTCCTCCGTGGAGCAAATGTTTTGCTGTTTCTTTGAATGAATCAATGCGTTAGGCTTGTGTCGTTAAACGAATGAGAGAACCTTTACTGATTTCACTCTGTTCCATTGAATGAACAAGTGCAGGAGGATTCACTGAATAAGTCAGTTACGTTTGTTCCATTGAAACAAGGATTGTGGTTTGGTTCGTTGAATGAATGATTGCATTTTGATTCAATTATTCAATGAATGCAGTTTGTTTCATTCAATGAAAACGGTGAGCTTGACATATTGAATGAATCAGAGAAGCTCTTCTATTTGAATTAAGGCGGCCAGTTTTGTTCATGGAGTGAAGGTGCGCAGTTTGACAGAGACAACGCGTGAAACCTGTGGCTTGGAATGAATGAGAGTAGCTCATTGACAAGTGCAGCTTCTTTCATTGAATGAATGGGTGCAGTGTGCATTGAATGAACGCGACATTGAATGAGTGAGAGTATCTGTATTCATTGAATTGACAAGTGTTGTTTGCTTCATGGTCTAAATTTGTTCAATATGTTTGATTGAATCAATGCGTTAAGTTTGAGGCATTGATCCAACGAGAGTACCTCTACATGTGCAGTCTGTTTCATTGAAAGAACGAGTGCAGTAGACTCACTAAAAATTTGAATCAACAAATGTTTGTTCGATTGAAACAAGGAATATGGTGTGATTCATTGAATCAATTCAATGATTTAATGAATGCAGTTTGTATATTTGAATGAAAGCGTTGTGCTTGACACTTTAAATGAATGAGAGAAGCTCTATACTTAACAGGTGCAGTTTGGTTCATGGATTGAATGTGTGCTGCATTCATTGAATCTTTGCATCAAACTACAATCACTGATTCCATGAATCAAATCTTATTTCTTGTTTCAATGGAACAAACCTAACTCACACAGTTAGTGATTCAAACTGCACACTTTCATTCAATGAAATAGGCTGCACTTGTCAATTCAATGAGTAGAGTTATTCTCATTCGTTCAATGTCACAGGCTTCACACATTGCCTCAATCAAACTGCACACATTCAATCCATGAACTAAACTGCACCTGTTAATTTAATGAGTATAGAGCTTCTCTCATTCATTCAAAGTGACAAGCACAACGCTTTCATTCAATTATACAAACTGCATTCATTAAATCATGAATTGATTCAACGAATCAAACCTCTTTCCTTGTTTCAATCGAACAAACGTAATTGACTTATTGAGTGAATCCTCCTGCACTCGGTCATTCAATGCAATAGACTGCAATCAGTAAAGGTTCACTCATTCGTTTAATGACACAAGCCTAACGCATTGATTCAATCAAAGAAACGGCAAACATTTCCTCCATGGAGGAAACTGCACGTGTTCGTTCAATGAGTAGAACTTTTCTTTTTCATTCAATACCTCGAGCTTAACGCTTTAATTCTATGAATCAAGCTGCATTCATTCTTTGATTCATATTTCAATCATTGATTCAAAGAATCAAATGGAATTCATTGATTTAAGTGTACTAACATCACTTTATTTATGGAGTGAATTTAACTGCGTTCATTCTATTAATGAATCAAACTGCAAACATTCATTCGATGAGAAATATGGCAAGTCCTGTTCCAATGAATCTAGCTTTTGCCATTCATTCAATGAAGGAAACTGCACGCGTTCATTGAATGATACAAACTGCATGCGTTCATTAAATGAAACAGACTTCACTTGTTCAATTAATATAAACAGCTTTTCTCGTTGACTCAAGCTTTACACTTTCATTCAATGAAAGCAACTGCATTCATTCAATCATTGATTCAAACTGCCATCCTTTAGTCAATGAATCAATCAGTATCAATCGATACAATAAAATAAATCACGTTTCCTTCGTGAACCAAACAGAAAACCTGTATTCAATGAAATACACTGCACGTCTAAATTCAATGAGTGGTGCACCGGCCATTCATTCAATACCACGAGCAAAACGCATTCATTCAATGAAACGAACTGCACGCATTCAATACAGACTGCAGGTCTAAATTCAATTTTTAGATCTTCGTTCATTCATTCAATGGTCAAGCTTATCGCTTTCACTCAATGAAACAAGCTGCATTCATTGAATCATGGCATCAAACTACAATCACTGATTCAATGAATCAAACCTTATTTCTTGTTTCAATGGAACAAACCTAACTCACACAGTTAGTGATTCAAACTGCACACTTTCATTCAATGAAATAGGCTGCAATTGTCAATCCAATGAGTTGAGTTACTCTCATTCGTTCAATGTCACAAGCTTCACACATTGTCTCAATCAAATTGCACACATTCAATCCATAAACCAAACTGCACCTGTTAATTCAATGAGTATGGAGCTCCTCTCATTCATTCAAAGTGACAAGCACAATTCAATTATACAAACTGCATTCATTAAATCATTGAATTGATTCAATGAATCACACCATATTCCTTGTTTCAATCGAACAAACATTTGTTGATTCAAATTTTTAGTAAGTCCTACTGCACTCGTTCTTTCAATGAAACAGACTGCACATGTAGAGGTACTCTCGTTGGATCAATGCCTCAAACTTAACGCATTGATTCAATCAAACATATTGAACAAATTTAGCCCATGAAGCAAACATTGAATGAAAAAGAAAAGTTCTACTCATTGAACGAACACGTCCAGTTTCCTCCGTGGAGCAACTGTTTTGCTGTTTCTTTGAATGAATCAATGCGTTAGGCTTGTGTCATTAAACGAATGAGAGAACCTTTACTGATTTCACTCTGTTCCATTGAATGAACAAGTGCAGGAGGATTCACTGAATAAGTCAGTTACGTTTGTTCCATTGAAACAAGGATTGTGGTTTGGTTCGTTGAATGAATGATTGCATTTTGATTCAATTATTCAATGAATGCAGTTTGTTTCATTCAATGAAAACGGTGAGCTTGACATATTGAATGAATCAGAGAAGCTCTTCTATTTGAATTAAGGCGGCCACTTTGGTTCATGGAGTGAAGGTGCGCAGTTTGACAGAGACAACGCGTGAAACCTATGGCTTGGAATGAATGAGAGTAGCTCATTGACAAGTGCAGCTTCTTTCATTGAATGAATGGGTGCAGTGTGCATTGAATGAACGCGACATTGAATGAGTGAGAGTATCTGTATTCATTGAATTGACAAGTGTTGTTTGCTTCATGGTCTAAATTTGTTCAATATGTTTGATTGAATCAATGCGTTAAGTTTGAGGCATTGATCCAACGAGAGTACCTCTACATGTGCAGTCTGTTTCATTGAAAGAACGAGTGCAGTAGACTCACTAAAAATTTGAATCAACAAATGTTTGTTCGATTGAAACAAGGAATATGGTGTGATTCATTGAATCAATTCAATGATTTAATGAATGCAGTTTGTATATTTGAATGAAAGCGTTGTGCTTGACACTTTAAATGAATGAGAGAAGCTCTATACTTAACAGGTGCAGTTTGGTTCATGGATTGAATGTGTGCTGCATTCATTGAATCTTTGCATCAAACTACAATCACTGATTCCATGAATCAAATCTTATTTCTTGTTTCAATGGAACAAACCTAACTCACACAGTTAGTGATTCAAACTGCACACTTTCATTCAATGAAATAGGCTGCACTTGTCAATTCAATGAGTAGAGTTATTCTCATTCGTTCAATGTCACAGGCTTCACACATTGCCTCAATCAAACTGCACACATTCAATCCATGAACTAAACTGCACCTGTTAATTTAATGAGTATAGAGCTTCTCTCATTCATTCAAAGTGACAAGCACAACGCTTTCATTCAATTATACAAACTGCATTCATTAAATCATGAATTGATTCAACGAATCAAACCTCTTTCCTTGTTTCAATCGAACAAACGTAATTGACTTATTGAGTGAATCCTCCTGCACTCGGTCATTCAATGCAATAGACTGCAATCAGTAAAGGTTCACTCATTCGTTTAATGACACAAGCCTAACGCATTGATTCAATCAAAGAAACGGCAAACATTTCCTCCATGGAGGAAACTGCACGTGTTCGTTCAATGAGTAGAACTTTTCTTTTTCATTCAATACCTCGAGCTTAACGCTTTAATTCTATGAATCAAGCTGCATTCATTCTTTGATTCATATTTCAATCATTGATTCAAAGAATCAAATGGAATTCATTGATTTAAGTGTACTAACATCACTTTATTTATGGAGTGAATTTAACTGCGTTCATTCTATTAATGAATCAAACTGCAAACATTCATTCGATGAGAAATATGGCAAGTCCTGTTCCAATGAATCTAGCTTTTGCCATTCATTCAATGAAGGAAACTGCACGCGTTCATTGAATGATACAAACTGCATGCGTTCATTAAATGAAACAGACTTCACTTGTTCAATTAATATAAACAGCTTTTCTCGTTGACTCAAGCTTTACACTTTCATTCAATGAAAGCAACTGCATTCATTCAATCATTGATTCAAACTGCCATCCTTTAGTCAATGAATCAATCAGTATCAATCGATACAATAAAATAAATCACGTTTCCTTCGTGAACCAAACAGAAAACCTGTATTCAATGAAATACACTGCACGTCTAAATTCAATGAGTGGTGCACCGGCCATTCATTCAATACCACGAGCAAAACGCATTCATTCAATGAAACGAACTGCACGCATTCAATACAGACTGCAGGTCTAAATTCAATTTTTCGATCTTCCTTCATTCATTCAATGGTCAAGCTTATCGCTTTCACTCAATGAAACAAGCTGCATTCATTGAATCATGGCATCAAACTACAATCACTGATTCAATGAATCAAACCTTATTTCTTGTTTCAATGGAACAAACCTAACTCACACAGTTAGTGATTCAAACTGCACACTTTCATTCAATGAAATAGGCTGCACTTGTCAATTCAATGAGGAGAGTTATTCTCATTCGTTCAATGTCACAGGCTTCACACATTGTCTCAATCAAACTGTACAAATTCAATCCATGAACTAAACTGCACTTGTTAATTTAATGAGTATAGAGCTTCTCTCATTCATTCAAAGTGACAAGAACAACGCTTTCATTCAATTATACAAACTGCATTCATTAAATCATGAATTGATTCAACGAATCAAACCTCTTTCCTTGTTTCAATCGAACAAACGTAATTGACTTATTGAGTGAATCCTCCTGCACTCGGTCATTCAATGCAACAGACTGCAATCAGTAAAGGTTCACTCATTCGTTTAATGACACAAGCCTAACGCATTGATTCAATCAAAGAAACGGCAAACATTTCCTCCATGGAGGAAACTGCACGTGTTCGTTCAATGAGTAGAACTTTTCTTTTTCATTCAATACCTCGAGCTTAACGCTTTAATTCTATGAATCAAGCTGCATTCATTCTTTGATTCATATTTCAATCATTGATTCAAAGAATCAAATGGAATTCATTGATTTAAGTGTACTAACATCACTTTATTTATGGAGTGCATTTAACTGCGTTCATTCTATTAATGAATCAAACTGCAAACATTCATTCGATGAGAAACATGGCAAGTCCTGTTCCAATGAATCTAGCTTTTGCCATTCATTCAATGTAGGAAACTGCACGCGTTCATTGAATGATACAAACTGCATGCGTTCATTAAATGAAACAGACTTCACTTGTTCATTTAATATAAACAGCTTTTCTCGTTGACTCAAGCTTTACACTTTCATTCAATGAAAGCAACTGCATTCATTCAATCATTGATTCAAACTGCCATCCTTTAGTCAATGAATCAATCAGTATCAATCGACACATTAAAATAAATCACGTTTCCTTCGTGAACAAAACAGAAAACCTGTATTCAATGAAATACACTGCACGTCTTAATTCAATGAGTGGAGCACCGGCCATTCATTCAATACCACGAGCAAAACGCATTCATTCAATGAAACGAACTGCACGCATTCAATACAGACTGCAGGTCTAAATTCAATTTTTAGATCTTCGTTCATTCATTCAATGGGTCAAGCTTATCGCTTTCACTCAATGAAACAAGCTGCATTCATTGAATCATGGCATCAAACTACAATCACTGATTCAATGAATCAAACCTTATTTCTTGTTTCAATGGAACAAACCTAACTCACACAGTTAGTGATTCAAACTGCACACTTTCATTCAATGAAATAGGCTGCAATTGTCAATCCAATGAGTTGAGTTACTCTCATTCGTTCAATGTCACAAGCTTCACACATTGTCTCAATCAAATTGCACACATTCAATCCATAAACCAAACTGCACCTGTTAATTCAATGAGTATGGAGCTCCTCTCATTCATTCAAAGTGACAAGCACAACGCTTTCATTCAATTATACAAACTGCATTCATTAAATCATGAATTGATTCAACGAATCAAACCTCTTTCCTTGTTTCAATCGAACAAACGTAATTGACTTATTGAGTGAATCCTCCTGCACTCGGTCATTCAATGCAATAGACTGCAATCAGTAAAGGTTCACTCATTCGTTTAATGACACAAGCCTAACGCATTGATTCAATCAAAGAAACGGCAAACATTTCCTCCATGGAGGAAACTGCACGTGTTCGTTCAATGAGTAGAACTTTTCTTTTTCATTCAATACCTCGAGCTTAACGCTTTAATTCTATGAATCAAGCTGCATTCATTCTTTGATTCATATTTCAATCATTGATTCAAAGAATCAAATGGAATTCATTGATTTAAGTGTACTAACATCACTTTATTTATGGAGTGAATTTAACTGCGTTCATTCTATTAATGAATCAAACTGCAAACATTCATTCGATGAGAAATATGGCAAGTCCTGTTCCAATGAATCTAGCTTTTGCCATTCATTCAATGAAGGAAACTGCACGCGTTCATTGAATGATACAAACTGCATGCGTTCATTAAATGAAACAGACTTCACTTGTTCAATTAATATAAACAGCTTTTCTCGTTGACTCAAGCTTTACACTTTCATTCAATGAAAGCAACTGCATTCATTCAATCATTGATTCAAACTGCCATCCTTTAGTCAATGAATCAATCAGTATCAATCGATACAATAAAATAAATCACGTTTCCTTCGTGAACCAAACAGAAAACCTGTATTCAATGAAATACACTGCACGTCTAAATTCAATGAGTGGTGCACCGGCCATTCATTCAATACCACGAGCAAAACGCATTCATTCAATGAAACGAACTGCACGCATTCAATACAGACTGCAGGTCTAAATTCAATTTTTCGATCTTCCTTCATTCATTCAATGGTCAAGCTTATCGCTTTCACTCAATGAAACAAGCTGCATTCATTGAATCATGGCATCAAACTACAATCACTGATTCAATGAATCAAACCTTATTTCTTGTTTCAATGGAACAAACCTAACTCACACAGTTAGTGATTCAAACTGCACACTTTCATTCAATGAAATAGGCTGCACTTGTCAATTCAATGAGGAGAGTTATTCTCATTCGTTCAATGTCACAGGCTTCACACATTGTCTCAATCAAACTGTACAAATTCAATCCATGAACTAAACTGCACTTGTTAATTTAATGAGTATAGAGCTTCTCTCATTCATTCAAAGTGACAAGAACAACGCTTTCATTCAATTATACAAACTGCATTCATTAAATCATGAATTGATTCAACGAATCAAACCTCTTTCCTTGTTTCAATCGAACAAACGTAATTGACTTATTGAGTGAATCCTCCTGCACTCGGTCATTCAATGCAACAGACTGCAATCAGTAAAGGTTCACTCATTCGTTTAATGACACAAGCCTAACGCATTGATTCAATCAAAGAAACGGCAAACATTTCCTCCATGGAGGAAACTGCACGTGTTCGTTCAATGAGTAGAACTTTTCTTTTTCATTCAATACCTCGAGCTTAACGCTTTAATTCTATGAATCAAGCTGCATTCATTCTTTGATTCATATTTCAATCATTGATTCAAAGAATCAAATGGAATTCATTGATTTAAGTGTACTAACATCACTTTATTTATGGAGTGAATTTAACTGCGTTCATTCTATTAATGAATCAAACTGCAAACATTCATTCGATGAGAAACATGGCAAGTCCTGTTCCAATGAATCTAGCTTTTGCCATTCATTCAATGTAGGAAACTGCACGCGTTCATTGAATGATACAAACTGCATGCGTTCATTAAATGAAACAGACTTCACTTGTTCATTTAATATAAACAGCTTTTCTCGTTGACTCAAGCTTTACACTTTCATTCAATGAAAGCAACTGCATTCATTCAATCATTGATTCAAACTGCCATCCTTTAGTCAATGAATCAATCAGTATCAATCGACACATTAAAATAAATCACGTTTCCTTCGTGAACAAAACAGAAAACCTGTATTCAATGAAATACACTGCACGTCTTAATTCAATGAGTGGAGCACCGGCCATTCATTCAATACCACGAGCAAAACGCATTCATTCAATGAAACGAACTGCACGCATTCAATACAGACTGCAGGTCTAAATTCAATTTTTAGATCTTCGTTCATTCATTCGATGGGTCAAGCTTATCGCTTTCACTCAATGAAACAAGCTGCATTCATTGAATCATGGCATCAAACTACAATCACTGATTCAATGAATCAAACCTTATTTCTTGTTTCAATGGAACAAACCTAACTCACACAGTTAGTGATTCAAACTGCACACTTTCATTCAATGAAATAGGCTGCAATTGTCAATCCAATGAGTTGAGTTACTCTCATTCGTTCAATGTCACAAGCTTCACACATTGTCTCAATCAAATTGCACACATTCAATCCATAAACCAAACTGCACCTGTTAATTCAATGAGTATGGAGCTCCTCTCATTCATTCAAAGTGTCAAGCACAATGCTTTCATTCAATTATACAAACTGCATTCATTAAATCATTGAATTGATTCAATGAATCACACCATATTCCTTGTTTCAATCGAACAAACATTTGTTGATTCAAATTTTTAGTAAGTCCTACTGCACTCGTTCTTTCAATGAAACAGACTGCACATGTAGAGGTACTCTCGTTGGATCAATGCCTCAAACTTAACGCATTGATTCAATCAAACATATTGAACAAATTTAGCCCATGAAGCAAACATTGAATGAAAAAGAAAAGTTCTACTCATTGAACGAACACGTCCAGTTTCCTCCGTGGAGCAAATGTTTTGCTGTTTCTTTGAATGAATCAATGCGTTAGGCTTGTGTCGTTAAACGAATGAGAGAACCTTTACTGATTTCACTCTGTTCCATTGAATGAACAAGTGCAGGAGGATTCACTGAATAAGTCAGTTACGTTTGTTCCATTGAAACAAGGATTGTGGTTTGGTTCGTTGAATGAATGATTGCATTTTGATTCAATTATTCAATGAATGCAGTTTGTTTCATTCAATGAAAACGGTGAGCTTGACATATTGAATGAATCAGAGAAGCTCTTCTATTTGAATTAAGGCGGCCACTTTGGTTCATGGAGTGAAGGTGCGCAGTTTGACAGAGACAACGCGTGAAACCTATGGCTTGGAATGAATGAGAGTAGCTCATTGACAAGTGCAGCTTCTTTCATTGAATGAATGGGTGCAGTGTGCATTGAATGAACGCGACATTGAATGAGTGAGAGTATCTGTATTCATTGAATTGACAAGTGTTGTTTGCTTCATGGTCTAAATTTGTTCAATATGTTTGATTGAATCAATGCGTTAAGTTTGAGGCATTGATCCAACGAGAGTACCTCTACATGTGCAGTCTGTTTCATTGAAAGAACGAGTGCAGTAGACTCACTAAAAATTTGAATCAACAAATGTTTGTTCGATTGAAACAAGGAATATGGTGTGATTCATTGAATCAATTCAATGATTTAATGAATGCAGTTTGTATATTTGAATGAAAGCGTTGTGCTTGACACTTTAAATGAATGAGAGAAGCTCTATACTTAACAGGTGCAGTTTGGTTCATGGATTGAATGTGTGCTGCATTCATTGAATCTTTGCATCAAACTACAATCACTGATTCCATGAATCAAATCTTATTTCTTGTTTCAATGGAACAAACCTAACTCACACAGTTAGTGATTCAAACTGCACACTTTCATTCAATGAAATAGGCTGCACTTGTCAATTCAATGAGTAGAGTTATTCTCATTCGTTCAATGTCACAGGCTTCACACATTGCCTCAATCAAACTGCACACATTCAATCCATGAACTAAACTGCACCTGTTAATTTAATGAGTATAGAGCTTCTCTCATTCATTCAAAGTGACAAGCACAACGCTTTCATTCAATTATACAAACTGCATTCATTAAATCATGAATTGATTCAACGAATCAAACCTCTTTCCTTGTTTCAATCGAACAAACGTAATTGACTTATTGAGTGAATCCTCCTGCACTCGGTCATTCAATGCAATAGACTGCAATCAGTAAAGGTTCACTCATTCGTTTAATGACACAAGCCTAACGCATTGATTCAATCAAAGAAACGGCAAACATTTCCTCCATGGAGGAAACTGCACGTGTTCGTTCAATGAGTAGAACTTTTCTTTTTCATTCAATACCTCGAGCTTAACGCTTTAATTCTATGAATCAAGCTGCATTCATTCTTTGATTCATATTTCAATCATTGATTCAAAGAATCAAATGGAATTCATTGATTTAAGTGTACTAACATCACTTTATTTATGGAGTGAATTTAACTGCGTTCATTCTATTAATGAATCAAACTGCAAACATTCATTCGATGAGAAATATGGCAAGTCCTGTTCCAATGAATCTAGCTTTTGCCATTCATTCAATGAAGGAAACTGCACGCGTTCATTGAATGATACAAACTGCATGCGTTCATTAAATGAAACAGACTTCACTTGTTCAATTAATATAAACAGCTTTTCTCGTTGACTCAAGCTTTACACTTTCATTCAATGAAAGCAACTGCATTCATTCAATCATTGATTCAAACTGCCATCCTTTAGTCAATGAATCAATCAGTATCAATCGATACAATAAAATAAATCACGTTTCCTTCGTGAACCAAACAGAAAACCTGTATTCAATGAAATACACTGCACGTCTAAATTCAATGAGTGGTGCACCGGCCATTCATTCAATACCACGAGCAAAACGCATTCATTCAATGAAACGAACTGCACGCATTCAATACAGACTGCAGGTCTAAATTCAATTTTTCGATCTTCCTTCATTCATTCAATGGTCAAGCTTATCGCTTTCACTCAATGAAACAAGCTGCATTCATTGAATCATGGCATCAAACTACAATCACTGATTCAATGAATCAAACCTTATTTCTTGTTTCAATGGAACAAACCTAACTCACACAGTTAGTGATTCAAACTGCACACTTTCATTCAATGAAATAGGCTGCACTTGTCAATTCAATGAGGAGAGTTATTCTCATTCGTTCAATGTCACAGGCTTCACACATTGTCTCAATCAAACTGTACAAATTCAATCCATGAACTAAACTGCACTTGTTAATTTAATGAGTATAGAGCTTCTCTCATTCATTCAAAGTGACAAGAACAACGCTTTCATTCAATTATACAAACTGCATTCATTAAATCATGAATTGATTCAATGAATGCAGTTTGTATAATTGAATGAAAGCAGTTTGTATAATTGTATAATTGATTGAATTGATTCAATCAAAGAAACGGCAAACATTTCCTCCATGGAGGAAACTGCACGTGTTCGTTCAATGAGTAGAACTTTTCTTTTTCATTCAATACCTCGAGCTTAACGCTTTAATTCTATGAATCAAGCTGCATTCATTCTTTGATTCATATTTCAATCATTGATTCAAAGAATCAAATGGAATTCATTGATTTAAGTGTACTAACATCACTTTATTTATGGAGTGAATTTAACTGCGTTCATTCTATTAATGAATCAAACTGCAAACATTCATTCGATGAGAAACATGGCAAGTCCTGTTCCAATGAATCTAGCTTTTGCCATTCATTCAATGTAGGAAACTGCACGCGTTCATTGAATGATACAAACTGCATGCGTTCATTAAATGAAACAGACTTCACTTGTTCATTTAATATAAACAGCTTTTCTCGTTGACTCAAGCTTTACACTTTCATTCAATGAAAGCAACTGCATTCATTCAATCATTGATTCAAACTGCCATCCTTTAGTCAATGAATCAATCAGTATCAATCGACACATTAAAATAAATCACGTTTCCTTCGTGAACAAAACAGAAAACCTGTATTCAATGAAATACACTGCACGTCTTAATTCAATGAGTGGAGCACCGGCCATTCATTCAATACCACGAGCAAAACGCATTCATTCAATGAAACGAACTGCACGCATTCAATACAGACTGCAGGTCTAAATTCAATTTTTAGATCTTCGTTCATTCATTCAATGGGTCAAGCTTATCGCTTTCACTCAATGAAACAAGCTGCATTCATTGAATCATGGCATCAAACTACAATCACTGATTCAATGAATCAAACCTCATTTCTTGTTTCAATGGAACAAACCTAACTCACACAGTTAGTGATTCAAACTGCACACTTTCATTCAATGAAATAGGCTGCAATTGTCAATCCAATGAGTTGAGTTACTCTCATTCGTTCAATGTCACAAGCTTCACACATTGTCTCAATCAAATTGCACACATTCAATCCATAAACCAAACTGCACCTGTTAATTCAATGAGTATGGAGCTCCTCTCATTCATTCAAAGTGTCAAGCACAATGCTTTCATTCAATTATACAAACTGCATTCATTAAATCATTGAATTGATTCAATGAATCACACCATATTCCTTGTTTCAATCGAACAAACATTTGTTGATTCAAATTTTTAGTAAGTCCTACTGCACTCGTTCTTTCAATGAAACAGGCTGCACATGTAGAGGTACTCTCGTTGGATCAATGCCTCAAACTTAACGCATTGATTCAATCAAACATATTGAACAAATTTAGCCCATGAAGCAAACATTGAATGAAAAAGAAAAGTTCTACTCATTGAACGAACACGTCCAGTTTCCTCCGTGGAGCAAATGTTTTGCTGTTTCTTTGAATGAATCAATGCGTTAGGCTTGTGTCATTAAACGAATGAGAGAACCTTTACTGATTTCACTCTGTTCCATTGAATGAACAAGTGCAGGAGGATTCACTGAATAAGTCAGTTACGTTTGTTCCATTGAAACAAGGATTGTGGTTTGGTTCGTTGAATGAATGATTGCATTTTGATTCAATTATTCAATGAATGCAGTTTGTTTCATTCAATGAAAACGGTGAGCTTGACATATTGAATGAATCAGAGAAGCTCTTCTATTTGAATTAAGGCGGCCAGTTTGGTTCATGGAGTGAAGGTGCGCAGTTTGACAGAGACAACGCGTGAAACCTATGGCTTGGAATGAATGAGAGTAGCTCATTGACAAGTGCAGCTTCTTTCATTGAATGAATGGGTGCAGTGTGCATTGAATGAACGCGACATTGAATGAGTGAGAGTATCTGTATTCATTGAATTGACAAGTGTTGTTTGCTTCATGGTCTAAATTTGTTCAATATGTTTGATTGAATCAATGCGTTAAGTTTGAGGCATTGATCCAACGAGAGTACCTCTACATGTGCAGTCTGTTTCATTGAAAGAACGAGTGCAGTAGACTCACTAAAAATTTGAATCAACAAATGTTTGTTCGATTGAAACAAGGAATATGGTGTGATTCATTGAATCAATTCAATGATTTAATGAATGCAGTTTGTATATTTGAATGAAAGCGTTGTGCTTGACACTTTAAATGAATGAGAGAAGCTCTATACTTAACAGGTGCAGTTTGGTTCATGGATTGAATGTGTGCTGCATTCATTGAATCTTTGCATCAAACTACAATCACTGATTCCATGAATCAAATCTTATTTCTTGTTTCAATGGAACAAACCTAACTCACACAGTTAGTGATTCAAACTGCACACTTTCATTCAATGAAATAGGCTGCACTTGTCAATTCAATGAGTAGAGTTATTCTCATTCGTTCAATGTCACAGGCTTCACACATTGCCTCAATCAAACTGCACACATTCAATCCATGAACTAAACTGCACCTGTTAATTTAATGAGTATAGAGCTTCTCTCATTCATTCAAAGTGACAAGCACAACGCTTTCATTCAATTATACAAACTGCATTCATTAAATCATGAATTGATTCAACGAATCAAACCTCTTTCCTTGTTTCAATCGAACAAACGTAATTGACTTATTGAGTGAATCCTCCTGCACTCGGTCATTCAATGCAATAGACTGCAATCAGTAAAGGTTCACTCATTCGTTTAATGACACAAGCCTAACGCATTGATTCAATCAAAGAAACGGCAAACATTTCCTCCATGGAGGAAACTGCACGTGTTCGTTCAATGAGTAGAACTTTTCTTTTTCATTCAATACCTCGAGCTTAACGCTTTAATTCTATGAATCAAGCTGCATTCATTCTTTGATTCATATTTCAATCATTGATTCAAAGAATCAAATGGAATTCATTGATTTAACTGTACTAACATCACTTTATTTATGGAGTGAATTTAACTGCGTTCATTCTATTAATGAATCAAACTGCAAACATTCATTCGATGAGAAACATGGCAAGTCCTGTTCCAATGAATCTAGCTTTTGCCATTCATTCAATGAAGGAAACTGCACGCGTTCATTGAATTATACAAACTGCATGCGTTCATTAAATGAAACAGACTTCACTTGTTCATTTAATATAAACAGCTTTTCTCGTTGACTCAAGCTTTACACTTTCATTCAATGAAAGCAACTGCATTCATTCAATCATTGATTCAAACTGCCATCCTTTAGTCAATGAATCAATCAGTATCAATCGACACATTAAAATAAATCACGTTTCCTTCGTGAACAAAACAGAAAACCTGTATTCAATGAAATACACTGCACGTCTTAATTCAATGAGTGGAGCACCGGCCATTCATTCAATACCACGAGCAAAACGCATTCATTCAATGAAACGAACTGCACGCATTCAATACAGACTGCAGGTCTAAATTCAATTTTTAGATCTTCGTTCATTCATTCAATGGGTCAAGCTTATCGCTTTCACTCAATGAAACAAGCTGCATTCATTGAATCATGGCATCAAACTACAATCACTGATTCAATGAATCAAACCTTATTTCTTGTTTCAATGGAACAAACCTAACTCACACAGTTAGTGATTCAAACTGCACACTTTCATTCAATGAAATAGGCTGCAATTGTCAATCCAATGAGTTGAGTTACTCTCATTCGTTCAATGTCACAAGCTTCACACATTGTCTCAATCAAATTGCACACATTCAATCCATAAACCAAACTGCACCTGTTAATTCAATGTGTATGGAGCTCCTCTCATTCATTCAAAGTGTCAAGCACAATGCTTTCATTCAATTATACAAACTGCATTCATTAAATCATTGAATTGATTCAATGAATCACACCATATTCCTTGTTTCAATCGAACAAACATTTGTTGATTCAAATTTTTAGTAAGTCCTACTGCACTCGTTCTTTCAATGAAACAGACTGCACATGTAGAGGTACTCTCGTTGGATCAATGCCTCAAACTTAACGCATTGATTCAATCAAACATATTGAACGAATTTAGCCCATGAAGCAAACATTGAATGAAAAAGAAAAGTTCTACTCATTGAACGAACACGTCCAGTTTCCTCCGTGGAGCAAATGTTTTGCTGTTTCTTTGAATGAATCAATGCGTTAGGCTTGTGTCATTAAACGAATGAGAGAACCTTTACTGATTTCACTCTGTTCCATTGAATGAACAAGTGCAGGAGGATTCACTGAATAAGTCAGTTACGTTTGTTCCATTGAAACAAGGATTGTGGTTTGGTTCGTTGAATGAATGATTGCATTTTGATTCAATTATTCAATGAATGCAGTTTGTTTCATTCAATGAAAACGGTGAGCTTGACATATTGAATGAATCAGAGAAGCTCTTCTATTTGAATTAAGGCGGCCAGTTTGGTTCATGGAGTGAAGGTGCGCAGTTTGACAGAGACAACGCGTGAAACCTGTGGCTTGGAATGAATGAGAGTAGCTCATTGACAAGTGCAGCTTCTTTCATTGAATGAATGGGTGCAGTGTGCATTGAATGAACGCGACATTGAATGAGTGAGAGTATCTGTATTCATTGAATTGACAAGTGTTGTTTGCTTCATGGTCTAAATTTGTTCAATATGTTTGATTGAATCAATGCGTTAAGTTTGAGGCATTGATCCAACGAGAGTACCTCTACATGTGCAGTCTGTTTCATTGAAAGAACGAGTGCAGTAGACTCACTAAAAATTTGAATCAACAAATGTTTGTTCGATTGAAACAAGGAATATGGTGTGATTCATTGAATCAATTCAATGATTTAATGAATGCAGTTTGTATATTTGAATGAAAGCGTTGTGCTTGACACTTTAAATGAATGAGAGAAGCTCTATACTTAACAGGTGCAGTTTGGTTCATGGATTGAATGTGTGCTGCATTCATTGAATCTTTGCATCAAACTACAATCACTGATTCCATGAATCAAATCTTATTTCTTGTTTCAATGGAACAAACCTAACTCACACAGTTAGTGATTCAAACTGCACACTTTCATTCAATGAAATAGGCTGCACTTGTCAATTCAATGAGTAGAGTTATTCTCATTCGTTCAATGTCACAGGCTTCACACATTGCCTCAATCAAACTGCACACATTCAATCCATGAACTAAACTGCACCTGTTAATTTAATGAGTATAGAGCTTCTCTCATTCATTCAAAGTGACAAGCACAACGCTTTCATTCAATTATACAAACTGCATTCATTAAATCATGAATTGATTCAACGAATCAAACCTCTTTCCTTGTTTCAATCGAACAAACGTAATTGACTTATTGAGTGAATCCTCCTGCACTCGGTCATTCAATGCAATAGACTGCAATCAGTAAAGGTTCACTCATTCGTTTAATGACACAAGCCTAACGCATTGATTCAATCAAAGAAACGGCAAACATTTCCTCCATGGAGGAAACTGCACGTGTTCGTTCAATGAGTAGAACTTTTCTTTTTCATTCAATACCTCGAGCTTAACGCTTTAATTCTATGAATCAAGCTGCATTCATTCTTTGATTCATATTTCAATCATTGATTCAAAGAATCAAATGGAATTCATTGATTTAAGTGTACTAACATCACTTTATTTATGGAGTGAATTTAACTGCGTTCATTCTATTAATGAATCAAACTGCAAACATTCATTCGATGAGAAATATGGCAAGTCCTGTTCCAATGAATCTAGCTTTTGCCATTCATTCAATGAAGGAAACTGCACGCGTTCATTGAATGATACAAACTGCATGCGTTCATTAAATGAAACAGACTTCACTTGTTCAATTAATATAAACAGCTTTTCTCGTTGACTCAAGCTTTACACTTTCATTCAATGAAAGCAACTGCATTCATTCAATCATTGATTCAAACTGCCATCCTTTAGTCAATGAATCAATCAGTATCAATCGATACAATAAAATAAATCACGTTTCCTTCGTGAACCAAACAGAAAACCTGTATTCAATGAAATACACTGCACGTCTAAATTCAATGAGTGGTGCACCGGCCATTCATTCAATACCACGAGCAAAACGCATTCATTCAATGAAACGAACTGCACGCATTCAATACAGACTGCAGGTCTAAATTCAATTTTTCGATCTTCCTTCATTCATTCAATGGTCAAGCTTATCGCTTTCACTCAATGAAACAAGCTGCATTCATTGAATCATGGCATCAAACTACAATCACTGATTCAATGAATCAAACCTTATTTCTTGTTTCAATGGAACAAACCTAACTCACACAGTTAGTGATTCAAACTGCACACTTTCATTCAATGAAATAGGCTGCACTTGTCAATTCAATGAGGAGAGTTATTCTCATTCGTTCAATGTCACAGGCTTCACACATTGTCTCAATCAAACTGCACACATTCAATCCATGAACTAAACTGCACCTGTTAATTTAATGAGTATAGAGCTTCTCTCATTCATTCAAAGTGACAAGCACAACGCTTTCATTCAATTATACAAACTGCATTCATTAAATCATGAATTGATTCAACGAATCAAACCTCTTTCCTTGTTTCAATCGAACAAACGTAATTGACTTATTGAGTGAATCCTCCTGCACTCGGTCATTCAATGCAACAGACAGCAATCAGTAAAGGTTCACTCATTCGTTTAATGACACAAGCCTAACGCATTGATTCAATCAAAGAAACGGCAAACATTTCCTCCATGGAGGAAACTGCACGTGTTCGTTCAATGAGTAGAACTTTTCTTTTTCATTCAATACCTCGAGCATAACGCTTGAATTCTATGAATCAAGCTGCATTCATTCTTTGATTCATATTTCAATCATTGATTCAAAGAATCAAATGGAATTCATTGATTTAAGTGTACTAACATCACTTTATTTATGGAGTGAATTTAACTGCGTTCATTCTATTAATGAATCAAACTGCAAACATTCATTCGATGAGAAACATGGCAAGTCCTGTTCCAATGAATCTAGCTTTTGCCATTCATTCAATGTAGGAAACTGCACGCGTTCATTGAATGATACAAACTGCATGCGTTCATTAAATGAAACAGACTTCACTTGTTCATTTAATATAAACAGCTTTTCTCGTTGACTCAAGCTTTACACTTTCATTCAATGAAAGCAACTGCATTCATTCAATCATTGATTCAAACTGCCATCCTTTAGTCAATGAATCAATCAGTATCAATCGACACATTAAAATAAATCACGTTTCCTTCGTGAACAAAACAGAAAACCTGTATTCAATGAAATACACTGCACGTCTTAATTCAATGAGTGGAGCACCGGCCATTCATTCAATACCACGAGCAAAACGCATTCATTCAATGAAACGAACTGCACGCATTCAACACAGACTGCAGGTCTAAATTCAATTTTTAGATCTTCGTTCATTCATTCAATGGGTCAAGCTTATCGCTTTCACTCAATGAAACAAGCTGCATTCATTGAATCATGGCATCAAACTACAATCACTGATTCAATGAATCAAACCTTATTTCTTGTTTCAATGGAACAAACCTAACTCACACAGTTAGTGATTCAAACTGCACACTTTCATTCAATGAAATAGGCTGCAATTGTCAATCCAATGAGTTGAGTTACTCTCATTCGTTCAATGTCACAAGCTTCACACATTGTCTCAATCAAATTGCACACATTCAATCCATAAACCAAACTGCACCTGTTAATTCAATGAGTATGGAGCTCCTCTCATTCATTCAAAGTGTCAAGCACAATTCAATTATACAAACTGCATTCATTAAATCATTGAATTGATTCAATGAATCACACCATATTCCTTGTTTCAATCGAACAAACATTTGTTGATTCAAATTTTTAGTAAGTCCTACTGCACTCGTTCTTTCAATGAAACAGACTGCACATGTAGAGGTACTCTCGTTGGATCAATGCCTCAAACTTAACGCATTGATTCAATCAAACATATTGAACAAATTTAGCCCATGAAGCAAACATTGAATGAAAAAGAAAAGTTCTACTCATTGAACGAACACGTCCAGTTTCCTCCGTGGAGCAAATGTTTTGCTGTTTCTTTGAATGAATCAATGCGTTAGGCTTGTGTCATTAAACGAATGAGAGAACCTTTACTGATTTCACTCTGTTCCATTGAATGAACAAGTGCAGGAGGATTCACTGAATAAGTCAGTTACGTTTGTTCCATTGAAACAAGGATTGTGGTTTGGTTCGTTGAATGAATGATTGCATTTTGATTCAATTATTCAATGAATGCAGTTTGTTTCATTCAATGAAAACGGTGAGCTTGACATATTGAATGAATCAGAGAAGCTCTTCTATTTGAATTAAGGCGGCCACTTTGGTTCATGGAGTGAAGGTGCGCAGTTTGACAGAGACAACGCGTGAAACCTATGGCTTGGAATGAATGAGAGTAGCTCATTGACAAGTGCAGCTTCTTTCATTGAATGAATGGGTGCAGTGTGCATTGAATGAACGCGACATTGAATGAGTGAGAGTATCTGTATTCATTGAATTGACAAGTGTTGTTTGCTTCATGGTCTAAATTTGTTCAATATGTTTGATTGAATCAATGCGTTAAGTTTGAGGCATTGATCCAACGAGAGTACCTCTACATGTGCAGTCTGTTTCATTGAAAGAACGAGTGCAGTAGACTCACTAAAAATTTGAATCAACAAATGTTTGTTCGATTGAAACAAGGAATATGGTGTGATTCATTGAATCAATTCAATGATTTAATGAATGCAGTTTGTATATTTGAATGAAAGCGTTGTGCTTGACACTTTAAATGAATGAGAGAAGCTCTATACTTAACAGGTGCAGTTTGGTTCATGGATTGAATGTGTGCTGCATTCATTGAATCTTTGCATCAAACTACAATCACTGATTCCATGAATCAAATCTTATTTCTTGTTTCAATGGAACAAACCTAACTCACACAGTTAGTGATTCAAACTGCACACTTTCATTCAATGAAATAGGCTGCACTTGTCAATTCAATGAGTAGAGTTATTCTCATTCGTTCAATGTCACAGGCTTCACACATTGCCTCAATCAAACTGCACACATTCAATCCATGAACTAAACTGCACCTGTTAATTTAATGAGTATAGAGCTTCTCTCATTCATTCAAAGTGACAAGCACAACGCTTTCATTCAATTATACAAACTGCATTCATTAAATCATGAATTGATTCAACGAATCAAACCTCTTTCCTTGTTTCAATCGAACAAACGTAATTGACTTATTGAGTGAATCCTCCTGCACTCGGTCATTCAATGCAATAGACTGCAATCAGTAAAGGTTCACTCATTCGTTTAATGACACAAGCCTAACGCATTGATTCAATCAAAGAAACGGCAAACATTTCCTCCATGGAGGAAACTGCACGTGTTCGTTCAATGAGTAGAACTTTTCTTTTTCATTCAATACCTCGAGCTTAACGCTTTAATTCTATGAATCAAGCTGCATTCATTCTTTGATTCATATTTCAATCATTGATTCAAAGAATCAAATGGAATTCATTGATTTAAGTGTACTAACATCACTTTATTTATGGAGTGAATTTAACTGCGTTCATTCTATTAATGAATCAAACTGCAAACATTCATTCGATGAGAAATATGGCAAGTCCTGTTCCAATGAATCTAGCTTTTGCCATTCATTCAATGAAGGAAACTGCACGCGTTCATTGAATGATACAAACTGCATGCGTTCATTAAATGAAACAGACTTCACTTGTTCAATTAATATAAACAGCTTTTCTCGTTGACTCAAGCTTTACACTTTCATTCAATGAAAGCAACTGCATTCATTCAATCATTGATTCAAACTGCCATCCTTTAGTCAATGAATCAATCAGTATCAATCGATACAATAAAATAAATCACGTTTCCTTCGTGAACCAAACAGAAAACCTGTATTCAATGAAATACACTGCACGTCTAAATTCAATGAGTGGTGCACCGGCCATTCATTCAATACCACGAGCAAAACGCATTCATTCAATGAAACGAACTGCACGCATTCAATACAGACTGCAGGTCTAAATTCAATTTTTCGATCTTCCTTCATTCATTCAATGGTCAAGCTTATCGCTTTCACTCAATGAAACAAGCTGCATTCATTGAATCATGGCATCAAACTACAATCACTGATTCAATGAATCAAACCTTATTTCTTGTTTCAATGGAACAAACCTAACTCACACAGTTAGTGATTCAAACTGCACACTTTCATTCAATGAAATAGGCTGCACTTGTCAATTCAATGAGGAGAGTTATTCTCATTCGTTCAATGTCACAGGCTTCACACATTGTCTCAATCAAACTGTACAAATTCAATCCATGAACTAAACTGCACTTGTTAATTTAATGAGTATAGAGCTTCTCTCATTCATTCAAAGTGACAAGAACAACGCTTTCATTCAATTATACAAACTGCATTCATTAAATCATGAATTGATTCAACGAATCAAACCTCTTTCCTTGTTTCAATCGAACAAACGTAATTGACTTATTGAGTGAATCCTCCTGCACTCGGTCATTCAATGCAACAGACTGCAATCAGTAAAGGTTCACTCATTCGTTTAATGACACAAGCCTAACGCATTGATTCAATCAAAGAAACGGCAAACATTTCCTCCATGGAGGAAACTGCACGTGTTCGTTCAATGAGTAGAACTTTTCTTTTTCATTCAATACCTCGAGCTTAACGCTTTAATTCTATGAATCAAGCTGCATTCATTCTTTGATTCATATTTCAATCATTGATTCAAAGAATCAAATGGAATTCATTGATTTAACTGTACTAACATCACTTTATTTATGGAGTGAATTTAACTGCGTTCATTCTATTAATGAATCAAACTGCAAACATTCATTCGATGAGAAACATGGCAAGTCCTGTTCCAATGAATCTAGCTTTTGCCATTCATTCAATGTAGGAAACTGCACGCGTTCATTGAATGATACAAACTGCATGCGTTCATTAAATGAAACAGACTTCACTTGTTCATTTAATATAAACAGCTTTTCTCGTTGACTCAAGCTTTACACTTTCATTCAATGAAAGCAACTGCATTCATTCAATCATTGATTCAAACTGCCATCCTTTAGTCAATGAATCAATCAGTATCAATCGACACATTAAAATAAATCACGTTTCCTTCGTGAACAAAACAGAAAACCTGTATTCAATGAAATACAATGCACGTCTTAATTCAATGAGTGGAGCACCGGCCATTCATTCAATACCACGAGCAAAACGCATTCATTCAATGAAACGAACTGCACGCATTCAATACAGACTGCAGGTCTAAATTCAATTTTTAGATCTTCGTTCATTCATTCAATGGGTCAAGCTTATCGCTTTCACTCAATGAAACAAGCTGCATTCATTGAATCATGGCATCAAACTACAATCACTGATTCAATGAATCAAACCTTATTTCTTGTTTCAATGGAACAAACCTAACTCACACAGTTAGTGATTCAAACTGCACACTTTCATTCAATGAAATAGGCTGCAATTGTCAATCCAATGAGTTGAGTTACTCTCATTCGTTCAATGTCACAAGCTTCACACATTGTCTCAATCAAATTGCACACATTCAATCCATAAACCAAACTGCACCTGTTAATTCAATGAGTATGGAGCTCCTCTCATTCATTCAAAGTGTCAAGCACAATGCTTTCATTCAATTATACAAACTGCATTCATTAAATCATTGAATTGATTCAATGAATCACACCATATTCCTTGTTTCAATCGAACAAACATTTGTTGATTCAAATTTTTAGTAAGTCCTACTGCACTCGTTCTTTCAATGAAACAGACTGCACATGTAGAGGTACTCTCGTTGGATCAATGCCTCAAACTTAACGCATTGATTCAATCAAACATATTGAACAAATTTAGCCCATGAAGCAAACATTGAATGAAAAAGAAAAGTTCTACTCATTGAACGAACACGTCCAGTTTCCTCCGTGGAGCAACTGTTTTGCTGTTTCTTTGAATGAATCAATGCGTTAGGCTTGTGTCATTAAACGAATGAGAGAACCTTTACTGATTTCACTCTGTTCCATTGAATGAACAAGTGCAGGAGGATTCACTGAATAAGTCAGTTACGTTTGTTCCATTGAAACAAGGATTGTGGTTTGGTTCGTTGAATGAATGATTGCATTTTGATTCAATTATTCAATGAATGCAGTTTGTTTCATTCAATGAAAACGGTGAGCTTGACATATTGAATGAATCAGAGAAGCTCTTCTATTTGAATTAAGGCGGCCACTTTGGTTCATGGAGTGAAGGTGCGCAGTTTGACAGAGACAACGCGTGAAACCTATGGCTTGGAATGAATTGACAAGTAGCTCATTGACAAGTGCAGCTTCTTTCATTGAATGAATGGGTGCAGTGTGCATTGAATGAACGCGACATTGAATGAGTGAGAGTATCTGTATTCATTGAATTGACAAGTGTTGTTTGCTTCATGGGCTAAATTTGTTCAATATGTTTGATTGAATCAATGCGTTAAGTTTGAGGCATTGATCCAACGAGAGTACCTCTACATGTGCAGTCTGTTTCATTGAAAGAACGAGTGCAGTAGACTCATTAAAAATTTGAATCAACAAATGTTTGTTCGATTGAAACAAGGAATATGGTGTGATTCATTGAATCAATTCAATGATTTAATGAATGCAGTTTGTATATTTGAATGAAAGCGTTGTGCTTGACACTTTAAATGAATGAGAGAAGCTCTATACTTAACAGGTGCAGTTTGGTTCATGGATTGAATGTGTGCTGCATTCATTGAATCTTTGCATCAAACTACAATCACTGATTCCATGAATCAAATCTTATTTCTTGTTTCAATGGAACAAACCTAACTCACACAGTTAGTGATTCAAACTGCACACTTTCATTCAATGAAATAGGCTGCACTTGTCAATTCAATGAGTAGAGTTATTCTCATTCGTTCAATGTCACAGGCTTCACACATTGCCTCAATCAAACTGCACACATTCAATCCATGAACTAAACTGCACCTGTTAATTTAATGAGTATAGAGCTTCTCTCATTCATTCAAAGTGACAAGCACAACGCTTTCATTCAATTATACAAACTGCATTCATTAAATCATGAATTGATTCAACGAATCAAACCTCTTTCCTTGTTTCAATCGAACAAACGTAATTGACTTATTGAGTGAATCCTCCTGCACTCGGTCATTCAATGCAATAGACTGCAATCAGTAAAGGTTCACTCATTCGTTTAATGACACAAGCCTAACGCATTGATTCAATCAAAGAAACGGCAAACATTTCCTCCATGGAGGAAACTGCACGTGTTCGTTCAATGAGTAGAACTTTTCTTTTTCATTCAATACCTCGAGCTTAACGCTTTAATTCTATGAATCAAGCTGCATTCATTCTTTGATACATATTTCAATCATTGATTCAAAGAATCAAATGGAATTCATTGATTTAAGTGTACTAACATCACTTTATTTATGGAGTGAATTTAACTGCGTTCATTCTATTAATGAATCAAACTGCAAACATTCATTCGATGAGAAATATGGCAAGTCCTGTTCCAATGAATCTAGCTTTTGCCATTCATTCAATGAAGGAAACTGTACGCGTTCATTGAATGATACAAACTGCATGCGTTCATTAAATGAAACAGACTTCACTTGTTCAATTAATATAAACAGCTTTTCTCGTTGACTCAAGCTTTACACTTTCATTCAATGAAAGCAACTGCATTCATTCAATCATTGATTCAAACTGCCATCCTTTAGTCAATGAATCAATCAGTATCAATCGATACAATAAAATAAATCACGTTTCCTTCGTGAACCAAACAGAAAACCTGTATTCAATGAAATACACTGCACGTCTAAATTCAATGAGTGGTGCACCGGCCATTCATTCAATACCACGAGCAAAACGCATTCATTCAATGAAACGAACTGCACGCATTCAATACAGACTGCAGGTCTAAATTCAATTTTTCGATCTTCCTTCATTCATTCAATGGTCAAGCTTATCGCTTTCACTCAATGAAACAAGCTGCATTCATTGAATCATGGCATCAAACTACAATCACTGATTCAATGAATCAAACCTTATTTCTTGTTTCAATGGAACAAACCTAACTCACACAGTTAGTGATTCAAACTGCACACTTTCATTCAATGAAATAGGCTGCACTTGTCAATTCAATGAGGAGAGTTATTCTCATTCGTTCAATGTCACAGGCTTCACACATTGTCTCAATCAAACTGTACAAATTCAATCCATGAACTAAACTGCACTTGTTAATTTAATGAGTATAGAGCTTCTCTCATTCATTCAAAGTGACAAGAACAACGCTTTCATTCAATTATACAAACTGCATTCATTAAATCATGAATTGATTCAACGAATCAAACCTCTTTCCTTGTTTCAATCGAACAAACGTAATTGACTTATTGAGTGAATCCTCCTGCACTCGGTCATTCAATGCAACAGACTGCAATCAGTAAAGGTTCACTCATTCGTTTAATGACACAAGCCTAACGCATTGATTCAATCAAAGAAACGGCAAACATTTCCTCCATGGAGGAAACTGCACGTGTTCGTTCAATGAGTAGAACTTTTCTTTTTCATTCAATACCTCGAGCTTAACGCTTTAATTCTATGAATCAAGCTGCATTCATTCTTTGATTCATATTTCAATCATTGATTCAAAGAATCAAATGGAATTCATTGATTTAAGTGTACTAACATCACTTTATTTATGGAGTGAATTTAACTGCGTTCATTCTATTAATGAATCAAACTGCAAACATTCATTCGATGAGAAACATGGCAAGTCCTGTTCCAATGAATCTAGCTTTTGCCATTCATTCAATGTAGGAAACTGCACGCGTTCATTGAATGATACAAACTGCATGCGTTCATTAAATGAAACAGACTTCACTTGTTCATTTAATATAAACAGCTTTTCTCGTTGACTCAAGCTTTACACTTTCATTCAATGAAAGCAACTGCATTCATTCAATCATTGATTCAAACTGCCATCCTTTAGTCAATGAATCAATCAGTATCAATCGACACATTAAAATAAATCACGTTTCCTTCGTGAACAAAACAGAAAACCTGTATTCAATGAAATACACTGCACGTCTTAATTCAATGAGTGGAGCACCGGCCATTCATTCAATACCACGAGCAAAACGCATTCATTCAATGAAACGAACTGCACGCATTCAATACAGACTGCAGGTCTAAATTCAATTTTTAGATCTTCGTTCATTCATTCAATGGGTCAAGCTTATCGCTTTCACTCAATGAAACAAGCTGCATTCATTGAATCATGGCATCAAACTACAATCACTGATTCAATGAATCAAACCTTATTTCTTGTTTCAATGGAACAAACCTAACTCACACAGTTAGTGATTCAAACTGCACACTTTCATTCAATGAAATAGGCTGCAATTGTCAATCCAATGAGTTGAGTTACTCTCATTCGTTCAATGTCACAAGCTTCACACATTGTCTCAATCAAATTGCACACATTCAATCCATAAACCAAACTGCACCTGTTAATTCAATGAGTATGGAGCTCCTCTCATTCATTCAAAGTGTCAAGCACAATGCTTTCATTCAATTATACAAACTGCATTCATTAAATCATTGAATTGATTCAATGAATCACACCATATTCCTTGTTTCAATCGAACAAACATTTGTTGATTCAAATTTTTAGTAAGTCCTACTGCACTCGTTCTTTCAATGAAACAGACTGCACATGTAGAGGTACTCTCGTTGGATCAATGCCTCAAACTTAACGCATTGATTCAATCAAACATATTGAACAAATTTAGCCCATGAAGCAAACATTGAATGAAAAAGAAAAGTTCTACTCATTGAACGAACACGTCCAGTTTCCTCCGTGGAGCAACTGTTTTGCTGTTTCTTTGAATGAATCAATGCGTTAGGCTTGTGTCATTAAACGAATGAGAGAACCTTTACTGATTTCACTCTGTTCCATTGAATGAACAAGTGCAGGAGGATTCACTGAATAAGTCAGTTACGTTTGTTCCATTGAAACAAGGATTGTGGTTTGGTTCGTTGAATGAATGATTGCATTTTGATTCAATTATTCAATGAATGCAGTTTGTTTCATTCAATGAAAACGGTGAGCTTGACATATTGAATGAATCAGAGAAGCTCTTCTATTTGAATTAAGGCGGCCACTTTGGTTCATGGAGTGAAGGTGCGCAGTTTGACAGAGACAACGCGTGAAACCTATGGCTTGGAATGAATTGACAAGTAGCTCATTGACAAGTGCAGCTTCTTTCATTGAATGAATGGGTGCAGTGTGCATTGAATGAACGCGACATTGAATGAGTGAGAGTATCTGTATTCATTGAATTGACAAGTGTTGTTTGCTTGATGGGCTAAATTTGTTCAATATGTTTGATTGAATCAATGCGTTAAGTTTGAGGCATTGATCCAACGAGAGTACCTCTACATGTGCAGTCTGTTTCATTGAAAGAACGAGTGCAGTAGACTCACTAAAAATTTGAATCAACAAATGTTTGTTCGATTGAAACAAGGAATATGGTGTGATTCATTGAATCAATTCAATGATTTAATGAATGCAGTTTGTATATTTGAATGAAAGCGTTGTGCTTGACACTTTAAATGAATGAGAGAAGCTCTATACTTAACAGGTGCAGTTTGGTTCATGGATTGAATGTGTGCTGCATTCATTGAATCTTTGCATCAAACTACAATCACTGATTCCATGAATCAAATCTTATTTCTTGTTTCAATGGAACAAACCTAACTCACACAGTTAGTGATTCAAACTGCACACTTTCATTCAATGAAATAGGCTGCACTTGTCAATTCAATGAGTAGAGTTATTCTCATTCGTTCAATGTCACAGGCTTCACACATTGCCTCAATCAAACTGCACACATTCAATCCATGAACTAAACTGCACCTGTTAATTTAATGAGTATAGAGCTTCTCTCATTCATTCAAAGTGACAAGCACAACGCTTTCATTCAATTATACAAACTGCATTCATTAAATCATGAATTGATTCAACGAATCAAACCTCTTTCCTTGTTTCAATCGAACAAACGTAATTGACTTATTGAGTGAATCCTCCTGCACTCGGTCATTCAATGCAATAGACTGCAATCAGTAAAGGTTCACTCATTCGTTTAATGACACAAGCCTAACGCATTGATTCAATCAAAGAAACGGCAAACATTTCCTCCATGGAGGAAACTGCACGTGTTCGTTCAATGAGTAGAACTTTTCTTTTTCATTCAATACCTCGAGCTTAACGCTTTAATTCTATGAATCAAGCTGCATTCATTCTTTGATTCATATTTCAATCATTGATTCAAAGAATCAAATGGAATTCATTGATTTAAGTGTACTAACATCACTTTATTTATGGAGTGAATTTAACTGCGTTCATTCTATTAATGAATCAAACTGCAAACATTCATTCGATGAGAAATATGGCAAGTCCTGTTCCAATGAATCTAGCTTTTGCCATTCATTCAATGAAGGAAACTGTACGCGTTCATTGAATGATACAAACTGCATGCGTTCATTAAATGAAACAGACTTCACTTGTTCAATTAATATAAACAGCTTTTCTCGTTGACTCAAGCTTTACACTTTCATTCAATGAAAGCAACTGCATTCATTCAATCATTGATTCAAACTGCCATCCTTTAGTCAATGAATCAATCAGTATCAATCGATACAATAAAATAAATCACGTTTCCTTCGTGAACCAAACAGAAAACCTGTATTCAATGAAATACACTGCACGTCTAAATTCAATGAGTGGTGCACCGGCCATTCATTCAATACCACGAGCAAAACGCATTCATTCAATGAAACGAACTGCACGCATTCAATACAGACTGCAGGTCTAAATTCAATTTTTCGATCTTCCTTCATTCATTCAATGGTCAAGCTTATCGCTTTCACTCAATGAAACAAGCTGCATTCATTGAATCATGGCATCAAACTACAATCACTGATTCAATGAATCAAACCTTATTTCTTGTTTCAATGGAACAAACCTAACTCACACAGTTAGTGATTCAAACTGCACACTTTCATTCAATGAAATAGGCTGCACTTGTCAATTCAATGAGGAGAGTTATTCTCATTCGTTCAATGTCACAGGCTTCACACATTGTCTCAATCAAACTGCACAAATTCAATCCATGAACTAAACTGCACTTGTTAATTTAATGAGTATAGAGCTTCTCTCATTCATTCAAAGTGACAAGAACAACGCTTTCATTCAATTATACAAACTGCATTCATTAAATCATGAATTGATTCAACGAATCAAACCTCTTTCCTTGTTTCAATCGAACAAACGTAATTGACTTATTGAGTGAATCCTCCTGCACTCGGTCATTCAATGCAACAGACTGCAATCAGTAAAGGTTCACTCATTCGTTTAATGACACAAGCCTAACGCATTGATTCAATCAAAGAAACGGCAAACATTTCCTCCATGGAGGAAACTGCACGTGTTCGTTCAATGAGTAGAACTTTTCTTTTTCATTCAATACCTCGAGCTTAACGCTTTAATTCTATGAATCAAGCTGCATTCATTCTTTGATTCATATTTCAATCATTGATTCAAAGAATCAAATGGAATTCATTGATTTAAGTGTACTAACATCACTTTATTTATGGAGTGCATTTAACTGCGTTCATTCTATTAATGAATCAAACTGCAAACATTCATTCGATGAGAAACATGGCAAGTCCTGTTCCAATGAATCTAGCTTTTGCCATTCATTCAATGTAGGAAACTGCACGCGTTCATTGAATGATACAAACTGCATGCGTTCATTAAATGAAACAGACTTCACTTGTTCATTTAATATAAACAGCTTTTCTCGTTGACTCAAGCTTTACACTTTCATTCAATGAAAGCAACTGCATTCATTCAATCATTGATTCAAACTGCCATCCTTTAGTCAATGAATCAATCAGTATCAATCGACACATTAAAATAAATCACGTTTCCTTCGTGAACAAAACAGAAAACCTGCATTCAATGAAATACACTGCACGTCTTAATTCAATGAGTGGAGCACCGGCCATTCATTCAATACCACGAGCAAAACGCATTCATTCAATGAAACGAACTGCACGCATTCAATACAGACTGCAGGTCTAAATTCAATTTTTAGATCTTCGTTCATTCATTCAATGGGTCAAGCTTATCGCTTTCACTCAATGAAACAAGCTGCATTCATTGAATCATGGCATCAAACTACAATCACTGATTCAATGAATCAAACCTTATTTCTTGTTTCAATGGAACAAACCTAACTCACACAGTTAGTGATTCAAACTGCACACTTTCATTCAATGAAATAGGCTGCAATTGTCAATCCAATGAGTTGAGTTACTCTCATTCGTTCAATGTCACAAGCTTCACACATTGTCTCAATCAAATTGCACACATTCAATCCATAAACCAAACTGCACCTGTTAATTCAATGAGTATGGAGCTCCTCTCATTCATTCAAAGTGACAAGCACAACGCTTTCATTCAATTATACAAACTGCATTCATTAAATCATGAATTGATTCAACGAATCAAACCTCTTTCCTTGTTTCAATCGAACAAACGTAATTGACTTATTGAGTGAATCCTCCTGCACTCGGTCATTCAATGCAATAGACTGCAATCAGTAAAGGTTCACTCATTCGTTTAATGACACAAGCCTAACGCATTGATTCAATCAAAGAAACGGCAAACATTTCCTCCATGGAGGAAACTGCACGTGTTCGTTCAATGAGTAGAACTTTTCTTTTTCATTCAATACCTCGAGCTTAACGCTTTAATTCTATGAATCAAGCTGCATTCATTCTTTGATTCATATTTCAATCATTGATTCAAAGAATCAAATGGAATTCATTGATTTAAGTGTACTAACATCACTTTATTTATGGAGTGAATTTAACTGCGTTCATTCTATTAATGAATCAAACTGCAAACATTCATTCGATGAGAAATATGGCAAGTCCTGTTCCAATGAATCTAGCTTTTGCCATTCATTCAATGAAGGAAACTGCACGCGTTCATTGAATGATACAAACTGCATGCGTTCATTAAATGAAACAGACTTCACTTGTTCAATTAATATAAACAGCTTTTCTCGTTGACTCAAGCTTTACACTTTCATTCAATGAAAGCAACTGCATTCATTCAATCATTGATTCAAACTGCCATCCTTTAGTCAATGAATCAATCAGTATCAATCGATACAATAAAATAAATCACGTTTCCTTCGTGAACAAACAGAAAACCTGTATTCAATGAAATACACTGCACGTCTAAATTCAATGAGTGGTGCACCGGCCATTCATTCAATACCACGAGCAAAACGCATTCATTCAATGAAACGAACTGCACGCATTCAATACAGACTGCAGGTCTAAATTCAATTTTTCGATCTTCCTTCATTCATTCAATGGTCAAGCTTATCGCTTTCACTCAATGAAACAAGCTGCATTCATTGAATCATGGCATCAAACTACAATCACTGATTCAATGAATCAAACCTTATTTCTTGTTTCAATGGAACAAACCTAACTCACACAGTTAGTGATTCAAACTGCACACTTTCATTCAATGAAATAGGCTGCACTTGTCAATTCAATGAGGAGAGTTATTCTCATTCGTTCAATGTCACAGGCTTCACACATTGTCTCAATCAAACTGCACAAATTCAATCCATGAACTAAACTGCACTTGTTAATTTAATGAGTATAGAGCTTCTCTCATTCATTCAAAGTGACAAGAACAACGCTTTCATTCAATTATACAAACTGCATTCATTAAATCATGAATTGATTCAACGAATCAAACCTCTTTCCTTGTTTCAATCGAACAAACGTAATTGACTTATTGAGTGAATCCTCCTGCACTCGGTCATTCAATGCAACAGACTGCAATCAGTAAAGGTTCACTCATTCGTTTAATGACACAAGCCTAACGCATTGATTCAATCAAAGAAACGGCAAACATTTCCTCCATGGAGGAAACTGCACGTGTTCGTTCAATGAGTAGAACTTTTCTTTTTCATTCAATACCTCGAGCTTAACGCTTTAATTCTATGAATCAAGCTGCATTCATTCTTTGATTCATATTTCAATCATTGATTCAAAGAATCAAATGGAATTCATTGATTTAAGTGTACTAACATCACTTTATTTATGGAGTGAATTTAACTGCGTTCATTCTATTAATGAATCAAACTGCAAACATTCATTCGATGAGAAACATGGCAAGTCCTGTTCCAATGAATCTAGCTTTTGCCATTCATTCAATGTAGGAAACTGCACGCGTTCATTGAATGATACAAACTGCATGCGTTCATTAAATGAAACAGACTTCACTTGTTCATTAATATAAACAGCTTTTCTCGTTGACTCAAGCTTTACACTTTCATTCAATGAAAGCAACTGCATTCATTCAATCATTGATTCAAACTGCCATCCTTTAGTCAATGAATCAATCAGTATCAATCGACACATTAAAATAAATCACGTTTCCTTCGTGAACAAAACAGAAAACCTGTATTCAATGAAATACACTGCACGTCTTAATTCAATGAGTGGAGCACCGGCCATTCATTCAATACCACGAGCAAAACGCATTCATTCAATGAAACGAACTGCACGCATTCAATACAGACTGCAGGTCTAAATTCAATTTTTAGATCTTCGTTCATTCATTCAATGGGTCAAGCTTATCGCTTTCACTCAATGAAACAAGCTGCATTCATTGAATCATGGCATCAAACTACAATCACTGATTCAATGAATCAAACCTTATTTCTTGTTTCAATGGAACAAACCTAACTCACACAGTTAGTGATTCAAACTGCACACTTTCATTCAATGAAATAGGCTGCAATTGTCAATCCAATGAGTTGAGTTACTCTCATTCGTTCAATGTCACAAGCTTCACACATTGTCTCAATCAAATTGCACACATTCAATCCATAAACCAAACTGCACCTGTTAATTCAATGAGTATGGAGCTCCTCTCATTCATTCAAAGTGTCAAGCACAATGCTTTCATTCAATTATACAAACTGCATTCATTAAATCATTGAATTGATTCAATGAATCACACCATATTCCTTGTTTCAATCGAACAAACATTTGTTGATTCAAATTTTTAGTAAGTCCTACTGCACTCGTTCTTTCAATGAAACAGACTGCACATGTAGAGGTACTCTCGTTGGATCAATGCCTCAAACTT